>NC_057812.1:352923648-352970296 GCF_018294505.1 Triticum aestivum | reverse complement strand
GTACCCTGGCCACACCTCGGTTCGCGTGCCCGCCGAAGAAACCCTAGATGTGGTTGTTATTTTTTTCTCCAAGTCCCAAAATTCTTAGCTCATATACCCATGTTCGCGGCTCTGTAACTTTGCATCCGTAGCTTCGATTCATGCATATAGCATATCAAAATGTTCATCTCAGAGAGTACATCATTTCATTCCATTGCATAATTTTCATTTGAGTTCATCTTGATGCCCGAAATGCTGTTAGAAGAGGGCTACTTGAGTTAATTGTCAGATCTGTTACTTCATTTAGCACTTTTGTCATTTTTGCCATGATTAATGTGTGCATGATATGCCCGTGAGTTCTTCATGTATTTTGTTAAGGGTTTTGTCATCTTTCCAGAGGTGCAACCCATGTATTTTTAGGATGTGTGTGGTGACTTGTGCAAGCTTGAAAGTGGTGCACTTGCTCATTATGTTTTTAGGGACTTAGTAATTTCACTAAGTCCTGGGATTGTTTAGTTCGCGATGCCATATGTTCATGCTATTTCCTAGTGATCCGTGCCTCTGTTGAGGATGATCAGTAAAGGAGTTTTGTGAATATTGTAGTGCTCTATTCATCCATGTCTTTGTTTGCAATTATGGAGCACCCTAGCTTGAGTCAATCGAGCTCTACTTTTGCTTCGTTGTGAATCTGGGCAGATCATCAACTTGTTTGCGATTTTGCCGATGTTATTGTAGTTGATCCGTGCATGCTATGCCATTGTTCGTGCCATGTATAGCTTGCGTTTTGTGCCTTCTTGATGGATGTATGCTTGTTTTGCCATGACTTGCACTGTGGTGAGTGCATCGAGCTCGTAAACATGCCTTCGTGAGTTATGTTTCAGCATGTCCCAGTTTTCACTAAGTCTGAAAACTGATTATGTTTTTGCTATGTTCGTGTGCTTGTTAGTATATTTTGTGATCCCTTTCGGCTCAAGGTCACTAAGGGACTTTTGTTAAGCTTGTTGAGTAGCTCAATGCCATGTCTTTCTTTGTCATGTTCAGGTCCTGTAGCATGTTGTTTTGTTGCTCCGAAGAGGGCTATATGATCTGAAATTGCAGACAAGCATTAATTTCACCAAGTCTGAGATCTGATTTACCATTTGCGTTTTTGCCATGCTTGTTTGAACCTCCTAATGGATGAATTGGCCGTAGCTCAGTGCTAGACTTTTGTCAAGCATCTTGTGTGCATCCCTGCCATGTATTTTGTTGTCATGTTTGGTGGCTGTAGCATGTTCATCTCATTGCATTTAGATGCCTACTTGCTCTAAATCGCAGACCGGTGTCATTTTTGAATCGCTTGCCATTTCCAAACCGCAACTCCGATTCCGGCGTTCTTTATATCGTTTTCAAGCGATTTCATCTCATCTTTCCAGTGGCACCCTTGGAATTCCAAGTTGAGGCCAGGTTCATGCATTTCCTGTCATATCTTGCATTTTGCATCCCGCGTCGCATCCCGCATAGCATATCATCATTTCATCATATTGCTTGAGTTTGCACGTGGTTGATTGTATCCTTGTTGCTTGTTTGTCTTGTTTGGGTAGAGCCGGGAGACGAGTTCGCTAACAAGGAGGCCGTTGAGTTTGCTTTTGGGGATGCAGGCAAGATGATCATACCCTCGAAATCACTACTATCTTTGCTATGCTAGTTTGCTCGCTCTTTTGTTATGCCGTTGCTACGATGCCTACCACTTGCTTGCAAGCCTCCCAAATTGCCATGTCAAACCTCTAACCCACCATTGTCCTAGCAAACCGTTGATTGGCTATATTACCGCTTTGCTCAGCCCCTCTTATAGCGTTGCTAGTTGCAGGTGAAGATTGGAGGCCGTTCCTTGTTGGAACATTTATTTACTTCTTGGGGTATCATTATATTGCTATGTTATCTTAATGCATCTATATACTTGGTAAAGGGTGGAAGGCTCGGCCTCTCGCCTAGTGTTTTGTTCCACTCTTGTCGCCCTAGTTTCCGTCATATCGGTGTTATGTTCCCAGATTTTTGCGTTCCTTACGCGGTTGGGTTATAATGGGAACCCCTTGATAGTTCGCCTTGATTAAAGCTTTTCCAGCAATGCCCAACATTGGTCTTACCATTTGCCACCTAGCCTTTTGTTTCCCTTGGGTTCTGCAGACTCAAGGGTCATCTTATTTTAACCCCCCCGGGCCAGTACTCCTCTGAGTGTTGGTCCGACCGAGTAGACTGTGGGGCCACCTCGGGGCAACTTGAGGGTTGGTTTTACTCGTAGGATGTCTCATCTGAGTGTGCCCTGAGAAACAGATATGTGCAGCTCCTATCGGGATTTATCGGCACATTCGGGCGGTGTTGCTGGTCTTGTTTTAACCTGTCGAAGTGTCTTGAGTTACCGAGATACCAAGTCTGATCGGAACGTCTTGGGAGGAGGTCTATTCCTTCGTTGACCGTGAGAGCTTGTCATGGGCTAAGTTGGGACTCCCCTGCAAGGATTGAACTTTCGAAAGCCGTGCCCCGCGGTTATGGGCAGATGGGAATTTGTTAATGTCCGGTTGTAGATAACTTGAACCTTAATTTAATTAAAATGTATCAACCAAGTGTGTTACCATGATGGCCTCTTCTTGGCGGAGTCCGGGAAGTGGACACGGTGTTGGAGTAATGCTTGCGCAGGTTGTTCCTCTAGATTCTCGCTCGCGCTTTGCCTCCTCTTCTCGCTCTCTTTTGCGAATAAGTTAGCCACCATATATGCTAGTCGCTTGCTGCAGCTCCACTTATATTTGCCCTACCCCTTTCTATAAGCTTAAATAGTCTTGATCGCGAGGGTGTGAGATTGCTGAGTCCCTGTGGCTCACATATACTATAACTCCAGATGCAGGTCCAGGTGTTTCCGCTCCAGGTGATGAGTACGAACTCAAGTGGTAGTTCGACGAGGACTCTCAGCGTTACTATGTTTCCTTTCCCGATGATCAGTAGTGGTGCCCAGTTGGGGGTGATTGGGACCATGTCGCATGTTGGGTTCTCTTTTATTTTGGCGCCATAGTCGGGCCATGAGTGTTTGGATGATGTAATGTTATTCATGTACTTGTTTGACGTGGCGAGTGTAAGCCAACTATGTTATCTCCCTTTTTATTATTATTACATGGGATGTTGTGAAGATTGCCTAACTTATGACATATGCCTTCAATGCGATTATGTCTCTAAGTCGTGCCTCGACACGTGGGAGCTATAGTCGCATCGAGGGTGTTACACATCCGGCACGATAGCCTGGACATCTGGCACCCGGACATCCAGCCATCACGCCCGAACATCCAGCCCCTGGCAGCATCAGTTCCTCTCCTCCGCTCGCTTTTCGTCCATATTTCGTCAAATTTTGTTCCGGTGCCCACATATACTTCCGCATACCACCACCACTTCCACATACCACCACCATATACCACATACACAACCACCGCTTACCAACACCAACTTCGACAATTTTGCTCCAATTTTGCTTTGAGAATTTGAGTTGCGGTTCTGTGTCCTACTTGTGTTTCGGCTATTTAGGTATGGTTCGACATCAACATCACCGCCGCTCATCTTCGCCATGGACGCGTCATCAACAATGACCACCTCGACCACCTCTTGGTATTCGTGACTATCGGTGTCAAAACCGGCGGATCTCGGGTAGGGGGTCCCGAACTGTGCGTCTAAGGCGGATGGTAACAGGAGGCAGGGGACACGATGTTTTACCCAGGTTTGGGCCCTCTTGATGGAGGTAAAATCCTACGTCCTGCTTGATTTATTCTTGATGATATGGGTATTACAAGAGTTAATCTACCACGAGATCGGAGAGGCTAAACCCTAGAAGCTAGCCTATGGTATGATTGTATGTTGTCCTACGGACTAAAAACCCTCCGGTTTATATAGACACCGGAGAGGGTTAGGGTTACACAAGGTCGGTTACAAAGGAGGAGATATCCATATCCGTACTGCCTAGCTTGCCTTCCACACCAAGTAGAGTCCCATCTGGACATGAGACGAAGTCTTCAATCTTGTATCTTCATAGTCCAACAGTCCGGCCAAAGGATATAGTCCAACTGTCCGGAGACCCCTAATCCCGGACTCCCTCAATAGCCCCTGAACCAGGCTTCAATGACGATGAGTCCAACATGCAGTGTTGTCTTCGGCGTTGCAATGCGGGTTCCTCCTCCGAATACATCACAGAAGAATTTGAATATAAGGATAATGTCCGACCCTGCAAAATAAGTTCCACATACCACCGTAGAGAGAATAACATTTCCACAAATCTAATCTACTGACACATTTTGGCAACATGACATTATGCCATGGCCCAGTAATTATTCGAACCGTTTCCTTTAACTAGCCCCGCACACAACGCGAGGCAGTTTCTTGACACGTCTTGTTAAAGTAGAGATCGTGTTCCCCTAATTACGGGATTCTCATCAATACGGGCGTGGGTAACCCAACCGCGCCATCGATTATGGCGCTTGGGGGATAAGCGAGTTTTACCCGGCTAGTGGGGGCGCATAGTTTCGGCTGCCCATACAAAGGGACAAGGACTCACCGTTTCATCCACGCCTTCTTCCTCCTTTGCTCATCCATTTTCGCACACTCGAGCTCCAGCGCCCAAGTCCGCACTTCCCACGTCAACCTTCTCCAACCATGTCCGGAGCGGGAGGCAGGTGGATGGTCTCCTCCGTCACGGAGGGACACATCAAGAAGCTGAGGAGAGCCAGATACCTGCCCGGCGACATCGCGCACCGGCTCCCAGATGAGGGGCAGCTCATCCCCACCCCCAGGCCCCACGAGAGGGTAGTGTTCCTTACCCATTTCTTCCGCTGATTGGGATTCTCTCTCCACCATTCGTCCGGGGTCTCATATTCTACTACGGCCTGGATTTTCCATGATCTGGCCCCGAACTTCATCCTCAACATCTCGGCGTTTATCATCGTGTGCGAGGCCTTCATCCGCATCAAGCCCCACTTCGGCTTATGGCTGAAGACCTTCAATGTCAAGCCAAAGGTACTGAGCGGCCGCCAGGCGGAGTGCGGAGGCGCCATGGTGGGCAAGATGCCCAACGTCACATGGCTCGAGGGCTCCTTCATGGAGACCATAAAGGGGTGGCAATCGGGGTGGTTCTACATCATCGAGCCGCGTGACCCTGCATGGGCAGCGGCCCCCGAGTTCCGATCTGGCATCCCCACGCGGCTCACCTCCTGGCAAGAGAAGGGCCTGTCCTGGGGTAGTTCGGGAGAGCTGGCCGGACTCCAAACATGTATACAAAACATGGTGAACAAGAAGCTCAAACTCGTCAACGTAGTCCAGGTCATGCTCATCCGCCGGATCCTCCCGTGTCAACAACGGGCTTTCAACTTGTGGGAGTTCGATCCGGCCCAGCACCAAACTCTGAACAGGATCTTCGATACAACACACGAGAATGCCTAGAAGGTGCTATTCAAGGGCGCCGAGGTTCCCCCTCCCACTACCGAGGATCGCGGATTCTGCGCGAAGCGCCAAAACAGCGCAATAAGCTATTTTACCTCTTACAGGATACTTGTTTTTCATAGTTTGACTCTATGCGGGATCTAAGCTCCCGTACCTTTGACAGGACTGGCAGGAGGCGTCCGGACAGATCGAGTGTCCGGCTCCTTTGCCCGAAGGCCCAGTAGACGCTCTCCTGACGGAGATGCTGACTCCGGCTCCTTACAAGGTGTCGGAGAAGACCAAGAAGGCCAAGGGATCCCGAAAGAGTTCCCGATGCCAGGTGTTATCGGACTCATCGTCCGATAACTCCGCGATGCACTCCTCCCCCGAAGACGAGGAGGAAGAAGAAGATGCTCCCCCTCTAGTCGGGGGAGATAAGAAAATGAAGGCCGCCCCTACTGGGGGGCCGAAGGGTCCAAGATGGGAAGGACTCTCCTTCCGGACAGTTCCACCACCGCCGCCGAAGGCGAAGACGAGTGGCTGCCCAGGTCCAAGCCCCTAACAAAGTCGTAAGTATTCAGATACCAAAGTAACTCATAGCATTCCTTTGTCGCACTGCTCCTCCTAATGCCGAATAGTGATTACGCAGACGTCCCAAGCCCGTATCAACGTATCCTCGTCGGACGGCTCCCTGGACTTGTCGGATATGGATAGCGATCCACTTCCGATCTCCACCTCCCCTTACCCTACGGACAACGCCTAGGTGTTGTCTCAAGAGGCACCGGGTCGAGGGGAAACAGTCCCGGAGGCGCCTCAAGGCGACCTTCCGGACTCCGGGAGCAGAGGGAAAAAGGCCCCTGAGGGCTCCAAGTTCGGCCCTCAGCCGAACACCGCGCCGGAACCTCCAGCGGTTCCGGACTCGGGCAGGCGGCCTCCTTCTAAGAGGGGCAAGACGCCTATGCCGGTGACCTCTGTCCATCCAGAGGCACCAGACAATCTGCTGGGAGCGCTTCGCAGCACTTCCATTGACGAAGGGCACCACACTATTATGAGTGTGGTGGTTCAGAAGGTTCAGTCCGCCAAGAGCGGATTGACTGAAGCCTGTGCCAGCCTTCTAACAGGCTTTGAGGTAAGTGTTTGAAATATAGGAAAAATATTACCGCATAGACAGTAGCCCCTGATGCTCTGTTCGGTGTTCACAAAGAAAAGCCGAATAGAGGATCAAACAATATCGCAGGAGTCTAACACAAGTATGTCTATATGCGTATGCAGGCTTCGCTACTGGTCACTGCCGCACAGACTGCGGAGGTTGCCACATTGAAGCAGGACCTGAGTGGTCCAAGAAAGAGCTCGGCCTTGCCAAGAGGCAGCTGGAGGAGAACAAGGGTAAGTAATACTCTGTCTATAGATATGTATATATAAAAGAAGACATGATTGCAAAATGACAGGATCATCATGAATTTGCCAGGGGCCACGATCTAGGTGGCGACCCTGCAGCAAGCGCTATCTGAGGCCGAAAACAAAGCGGCCAAGGAGCGCACCAAGCGGGAAAGGCATGAGGCACGAGTGGGCGAGGTGCAGCAAGAGCTCCAAGCTCTCGTGATGAAGCACGAGGTGTTGGAGCTTGACTTGATGACGCGAGAGTCTGAGCTTGCCGCGGCTCTCGAGAGTGCAAAGAGTGCCAAGGCCGAAGCCCAAAAGGCCCTCCAGGAGATTGATGCGGTGAAGAAGATAGCGGCGGGTAAGGCATTCTATATGCAAAGCAAGTATGTGAACGTAAATTACTTGTTACTTACCCGAATCCGGAGATCTCCAGGAGCATTCGCAGATTTGCCCCGCAGCGTGTCGGATGCCGCAACATTTTACCAGGCCGAGGAGGGAAGCTCAACGGAGAAGTTGTTTTGGGCCCAATATAATGGGACCGAACACCCGGTGCCTATGAGCGACCAGCTAAAGGAGCTGGTCGAGGTACATAAGGCGGCCGAACAGGCCATGAAGGGCTTTATAGTCCGGCTATGGCCTGGCGACGCCCTTCCGAACAGCTACTTCGGCCTGGTGAGGCGGCTTGTGGATGCCTACTCACGGCTGGAAGTCGTCAAGCAGTCCGTCTGCATCGAAGGTGCATGCTGGTCTTTCGCCCATGTGAAGGTGCAATGGACCAAGCTAGACGCCGTGAAGCTGATCAAGGAAGGGCCGCCGGAGGGCAAGGAGCATCGCCACCCCGAGATGTACTATGAGGGTGTCCTGAAGGGTGCTCGTCTCGTAGCGGACAAGTGTACGAAAGATATAATATTCGAGTAAACTTGCTCGTGTAATCCCGTAGTTATGAAAACTTGTTCATATGCGCTTTGCAACGCTTGTTTGAATTTAAAATATTACCTTTTGTTTGGCTGTTTATCAAATCTGAGAGATGGCTAGTCGTTGGCTTCTGCCCCCATGCCACGAGTGTTGGGGTGTTCGGGATAAACCTGAGCACTCTTGTTCCCATAGTTGGGTCCTTCGAGGGAGGTGCTCAGCACAACGAACAAGGCAATCGGACTATAATGCATTATCACTCTCACTTAGCCATAGAATTCTATAATTTTAAATTTCGGCGAAGCCCCTAGTATTCGGAAGGCCGAACTCGGAGCGCGATACACGCCTTAAGCCGGACAGGGCCGACTCCTCGCTCTAAGCGGCATAAGTCCTTAAGGACTCGAAAACCTCTCGAACAGCGACCAGTCTCTCGCCTTATCATGACAGTCAGTTTTAGCTTTCTCTACTGAGGTGCTTAGCCCAGCAGAACCGGGACACAATCGCAGTAGTTCTCCCAGTGCTACCTTGGCCGATATAGTGGAACATAAGGTACCAAAACATGGGAGCCAGGCAAACCCAACTATTGACCAAAGACATGATTCGGAGCTTATGTATATAATGCTATAAGTTCGGGGTGCCGCACTTGTGAAAGTGTTCGGACTTCTCACACCATATTGTGGGGTACTTGAGCCCTGGTGTATTGGTCGTACCAAAGTGTACGGTTGCAAGGTGTCATTAATGAACACATATATAAAAAAAAGGAAGAATGCAATAATAGTCTTAATGCTATGTATTGTTTATTCAAAAAGGTGCATTAAAGCGGAATGATACATGCAGTGCAATAAGCAAAAAGTAGGACTATATCCTCTCCAAGGGCAAGCTGAGGAATAATGTTAAGGCAAGTATTTCACTCGTTATCGTAATCCACCTGGGAGTTCCGTTTTGTGATGTAGCTTTCTGCCTCCTTGGTTGCTGCATCATGTGTTCGGCAATCATGCTGCCGGACAGGGTTTCCAGAGATTAATGTCCTGAAAGAGAGAAAAATAACAAAGCGGGAAGCCCCTAGTGCGGTTTAAGCCGCGTCTTGGGGCGTGCCGTAGTCGTGCCCCCTCCCTACCTATGACCATGGTATTTTTAATGCGTAATAATGTATGCGTGGCACAAGTTTCGCCGTTTGGCTTGGGCCGGGGTGGGGGCCGCATTGCTATGCGAGCTCGGAACATGCCAGGCAGTCCTGTTGCCAATTACTCCGGGCGCGCATGAAGGTGTCCGGGTCCTTAAACGCCAAACTAGTGGATTGCCTTAAGAGGCTGCTTTGCGCTTCCGCTGCGAGGGCCGCAGTGTGCTCCTCCGTTCGGAGAGAGAGCTCTATGTTTCCATTAACTTTAAAGACCCCCTGAGGTCCTGGCATCTTGAGCTTGAGGTATGCATAATGCGGTACTGCATTGAATCTCGCAAATGCGGTTCGCCCGAGTAGTGCATGATAACCACTGTGAAACGGGACTATATCGAAGATTAACTCTTCGCTTCAGAAGTTATCCGGGGATCCGAAGACCACTTCCAGTGTGATTGAGCCTGTGCAATGGGCTTCTACACCTGGTATGACACCTTTAAAGGTCGTTTTTGTGGGTTTGATCCTTTAGGGGTCTATACCCATTTTGCGCACTGTGTCCTGATAACCATCCATAAGAACTGGAGTGAGGTGAAATCCGTCAATAATTGGGTCTAGGACCAGTGCGGCGAATCCGCCATGACGGATACTAGTGTGGTGGTCCCTACAATTGAAGATGATCGGACAGGAGGTCCATGGGTTGAACTTTGGGGCGACTGGCTCCAACGCATATACGTCCTTGAGCGGACGCTTCCGCTCCCTCTTGGGGATGTGGGTTGCGTATATCATGTTCACCGTCCGCACTTGTGGGGGGGACCTCTTCTGTCCTTCGGTATTCGGCTGCCAGGGCTCCTCCTCGTCATTGCTATGTGGCCCCTTATCTTTGTTCTCGGCAATTAACTTGCCGGCCTGCTTGAACACCAAACAATCCCTGTTGGTGTGGTTGGCTGGCTTGTCCGGGGTGCCGTGTATTTGACACGAGCGATCGAGTATACGGTCCAAACTGGACGGGCCCGAAGTGCTTCTTTTGAATGGCTTTTTCCGCTGACCGGGTTTAGAGCCTTTGAATCCAGCATTGATTGTTGTATCCTCGGTATTGTTGTTGTTAATGCGGCGCTTATGTTTGTTGCAACGTGACCTGCTATTGCCGTCCTTGGTATCTGAAGTACCATGGTTCTTTGATATGTTATTACTGCGAGCCAGCCAGCTGTCTTCTCCCGCACAAAAGCGGGTCATGAGTGTCGTGAGGGCTGCCATAGATTTCGGCTTTTCCTGACCAAGGTGCCGGGCAAGCCACTCGTCGCGGATGTTGCGTTTAAAAGCTGCTAGGGCCTCTGCATCTGGACAGTCGACGATTTGATGTTTCTTTGTTAGGAACCGTGTCCAGAATTGCCTAGCCGATTCCTCTGGCTGTTGAATTATGTGGCTCAAGTCGTCGGCATCTAGTGGTCGCACATAAGTGCCCTGAAAGTTGTCGAGGAATGCGGCTTCCAGATCTTCCCAACAGCCAATGGACTCTGCTGGCAAGCTATTGAGCCAATGCCGAGCTGGTCCTTTGAGTTTGAGTGGGAGGTATTTAATGGCGTGTAGATCATCACCGTGTGCCATGTGGATATGCAGGAGGAAGTACTCGATCCATACCGCAGGATCTGTTATGCTGTCGTATGATTCTATATTTACGGGTTTGAAACCCTCTGGGATTTGATGATCCATTACTTCGTCTGTGAAGCATAAGGGGTGTGCGGCGCCTCTGTACTAGGCTATATCGCGATGCAACTCCAATGAGTCTTGCCCGCTGTGCTCGGCCCGGTCGGATTTGCTTTTACTGTATCCGGCGTGACGATTAACGTCTCGTGTAGTGGCGCGCCCCCGCGATCCGTAGATCGATCTTGCGTGTTTTGCTTTGTCCTCCAATACGTCTCGCAGGTCTGGCATATTTCCCCATGCCTTTTTATTTGAATGGCGTCGGGGTGCAGGCTGAGCTTTAGGCTGGAATGCCTCTCTATGGCGGCCACGGGGTGGCCGATCAGCCGCATCATACGTTTCTTCCTCCAGTCGGGGTAGGAACCTGCATTTTGGGTAACTCTTCGAAGGGGGTTCGAGTTTATATTCCTGGGCCGCCAAGACTTCAGTCCATCTATCAGCTAGCAGATCTTGATCAGCTTGAAGCTGCTGCTGCTTCTTCTTAAGGCTATTTGTCGTGGCTATAAGCCGGCGCTTGAAGCGCTCTTGCTCAATGGGATCCTAAGGCACGACAAATTCGTTGTCGCCGAGACTTGCCTCGTATTCGGAGGGAGGTATGTAATTATCATCCTCTTCCTCTCTATCTGCCGCTCTCTCATGAGGGTTGGCTTCTCCATCCTCCTGTGCTGAATCTTGCTAGAGGGGGTTGTCTTCGGCACTATCCGGGGTGTTATTATCTCCTGTGCCGGAATCACCATTTTTGCTTTGGCGTGATTTAGAGCGGCGCTTAGGTTGCTTCTTGGAGGGGTCATCCTCCGTTGTTCCATCGCCATTGCCTTCTTTGGGTGTGTCGACCATATATATGTCAGACGACGAGGTGGCTTTCCAGTGCCCTACAGGCAATGGTTCCTGTTCGTCTCTTGCATCGTCATCCATACCGTCGATGTCTTCGGAGTCGAAGTCGAGCATGTCGGTCAAGTCATCGACAGTGGATATGAAGTGGGTGGTGGGTGGGCGTCAAATTTCTTTGTCGTCCGCATCCCAATCCTGCCGGTCATAATCCGGCCAGGACTCTCCTGACAAAGAGAGAGACCTTAGTGAATTCAGTATGTCGCCGAAGGGCGAGCGCCGAAAGATATCCGCAGCCGTGAACTCCATGAGCGGCGCCCAATTGGATTCGATTGGCAGGGGCGCGGATGGTCCAGAGTCCGGAGGAGAGTCCGGCGATGGGGAGTCACGGCCCTCGCGAAGGATAAGGTTGGTGTTCGGCTCGATCTCCGTTGAGGTTGCTGCCTCCGTGGCGGGGTCTATCCGCCCATCCATGGACGGCGCAATTGGCTCCAAATTGAGGGTCGGAGCGGCTGCCGGTGCGATCTCTTGAACACTGTCTGATGGTAGAGCTAAATCGTACTCATTGTGACCGCATGACGCACAGGGCAGAGGCTTGAATCCGTCGAAGATCAAGTCTCCGCGGATATCGGCCGTGTAGTTTAAGCTTCCAAACCTGACCTGGTGGCCAGGGGCGTAACTTTTGATCTGCTCCAGATGGCCAAGCGAGTTGGCCCGCAGTGCGAAGCCGCCGAATACAAAAATCTGTCCGGGGAGAAAAGTCTCACCCTGGACTGCATCGCCAACGATGATCAAAGGAGCCATCAAGCCTAACGGCGACGACACAGAGGAACTCTCAATGAAAGCACCAATGTCGGTGTCAAAACCGGCGGATCTCGGGTAGGGAGTCCCGAACTGTGCGTCTAAGGCGGATGGTAACTGGAGACAGGGGACACGATGTTTTACCCAGGTTCGGGCCCTCTTGATGGAGGTAAAACCCTACGTCCTGCTTGATTTATTCTTGATGATATGGGTATTACAAGAGTTGATCTACCACGAGATCGGAGAGGCTAAACCCTAGAAGCTAGCCTATGGTATGATTGTATGTTGCCCTACGGACTAAAAACCCTCCGGTTTATATAGACATCGGAGAGGGTTAGGGTTACACAAGGTCGGTTACAAAGGAGGAGATATCCATATCCGTACTGCCTAGTTTGCCTTCCACGCCAAGTAGAGTCCCATCCGGACACGAGACAAAGTCTTCAATCTTGTATCTTCATAGTCCAACAGTCCAGCCAAAGGATATAGTCCGGCTGTCCGGAGACCCCTAATCCCGGACTCCCTCAGTGACACTCATTGGATCCTCGTCATCCGTTCTTGATTACGGGCGAGGAACCGACAAAACGGTATCCTCACCTTGGTATTGAACATCTCACTCTTGCCATTACATTGATAGCCATCTTAGACTTACTCCTTTGCGTCGCTTACCCATCAAGACTAGCCTTTGAGTATTGCTGGCAACTTGACTTGTGCACATTAGTGATCATACTTCCCATAGCATACATACATCATTGTTGCATATCATGGTATCATCTCTTGTGTCACAAGGTTGTCATCACATACACAATTGCTATCTTGGTTCGTGAAGCATTGCATGAGAAAAGGGCTCAAACAACAAAGAGCCAAACAAGCTTTTAAGCAAAAGGGAAAGATAGGCAAAGAGCTTTTAAGCAAGAACCATAGCATCATACAACATTAAGATTGTCATATTAGATCATCTTGGATCATATCATAGAAACACCTTGCATAGAGCATACTTGGGATAGAAGTCGTTGCATTTTTGCTTAGTAGGTTGTGCACAAGTCTTTGTATCCGCCTATTGTGCAATCGTGCTAGCGTCTCTCTAGTGTTGTGCAACACAAGCATTTTTGTGGATTCCACATTTTGGCTCATCCTGGGTTGCACGACCGCACTTATCTTTTTGCGTGTGTGTTTCCGTGTACCTTATATTGCTTGGTCTACTTGTTGCATTGCAATCTTGCGAATCTTTTCCAACATTATTGAAGCTCACTCACAATTGCATTAAATTTTGTGCCACCATCCTAACCAAGCTCCACCATAAGCTTTTACTAGTGTAGGTGTGAGAAACCGACAAGAATTGGTACCAATTGTGCTATTTCCTTGTCCACATTGGAGTGATCATTGATCCACTTTCAACTTCGGTCAAGGTACATTTGGTATTAGTTCTTCTCTTTCTACCACTCACATTTTTCTCTTGGAATGATGGATAGGCCAAGTACCTGTACCAGCCCACTCTTCATTGAGCACGATGACGACATGAACTCCTACGTCACCAAGAGCTACCTCTTTCGTGCACAACGTGCTTTGCATCAAGAGCAACAAGCAATGAGTGAACGCATCGACAACCTCACCACCGACTTGCGACTCTCCAAGCAACGTACAAGGGATTACTTCGACCACAAGCTCGACGATCACAAGAAAGAGAACGACGCAAGAATGGACGAGATTCGCGCTTTGTTGCTCAACCGCTCTTCTTCCACTTCGTCTTCATCAAGAAGGAGCCGCTCAAGTCGACACTCCAACTTCACCCTTTCCGGCTCAAGTACACCGACATCAAACACTCTTTGACGTGTGATACGTCTTCGTCGTATCTACTTTTCCAAAAACTTTTGCCCTTGTTTTGGACTCTAACTTGTATGATTTGAATGGAACTAGCCCGGACTGACGCTGTTTTCAGCAGAATTGCCATGATGTTGTTTTATGTGCAGAAAACAAAAGTTCTCAGAATGACCTGAAACTCCACAAAATATCTTACAATAAATAATAAAAAATCCTCGCCAAAGATGAAGACCAGGGGGGCCACACCCTTGCCACGAGGGTGGGGGGCGCCCCCCCTAGGGCGCGCCCCTACCTAGTGGGCCCCCTAGAGACCTCCCGACTCCAACTCCAACTCTATATAACTGCTTTCGGGGAGAAAAAATAGGAGAGAAGAAATCATCACGTTTTATGATACGGAGCCGCCGCCAAGCCCTAAAACCTCCTGGGAGGGCTGATCTGGAGTCCGTTCGGGGCTCCGGAGAGGGGAATCCGTCACCATCGTCATCAGCAACCTTCCTCCATCACCAATTTCATAATGCTCACTGCCGTGCGTGAGTAATTCCATCGTAGGCTTGCTGGACGGTGATGGGTTGGATGAGATTTATCATGTAATCGAGCTAGTTTTGTTAGGGTTTGATCCCTAGTATCCACTATGTTCTGAGATTGATGTTGCTATGACTTTGCTATGCTTAATGCTTGTCACTAGGGCCCGAGTGCCATGATTTCAGATCTGAACCTATTATGTTTTCATCAATATATTAGAGTTCTTGATCCTATCTTGCAAGTTTATAATCACCTATTATGTGTTATCATCCGTTAACCCCGAAGTGACAATAATCGGGATACTTATCGGTGATGACCGTAGTTTGAGGAGTTCATGTATTCACTATGTGCTAATGCTTTGTTCCGGTTCTCTATTAAAAGGAGGCCTTAATATCCCTTAGTTTCCATTAGGACCCCGCTGCCACGGGAGGGTAGGACAAAAGATGTCATGCAAGTTCTTTTCCATAAGCACGTATGACTATATTCGGAATACATGCCTACATTACATTGACGAATTGGAGCTAGTTTTGTGTCACCCTATGTCATGACTGTTACATGATGAACCGCATCCGGCATAATTATCCATCATTGATCCGATGCCTACGAGCTTTCCATATACTGGTTTATGCTTATTTACTTTCTCGTTGCTATTGTTACAATCACTACATAATACCAAAAATATTAATTTGCTTTCATTACTCTTTTATTACCATTACCATCACTATCATATTACTTTGCTACTAAACACTTTGCTGCAGATACTAAGTTTCTAGGTGTGGTTGAATTGAAAACTCAGCTGCTAATACTCCCTCTGTTTTTATTTAGTTCGCATATTAGCTTTTGTCAAAGTCAAGCTTTACAAACTTTGACCAAGTTTATAAACAAAAATATTAAGATATACAATAACAAATCAACAACATCAGATTTATTATTGAATGTACTTTCACATCGTATAGGTTTATTATGATAAATGTCTATATTGTTTTCTGCAAACTTGGTCAAACTTTACGAAGTTTGACTTCAGTCAACTCTAATATGCAAAGTAAATAAAAACAGAGGGAGTACTTGAGAATATTCTTGGGCTCCCCTTGTGTCGAATCAATAAATTTGGGTTGAATACTCTACCCTCGAAAGCTGTTGCGATCCCCTATACTTGTGGGTTATCAACGTGCCGCGCACAATGATCGTCAAGCAAGCCTCAATCCCCTACGTGACACCAACTCTCAAGAGCACCGACAACATTAGACCCAAGAGGCTTTTGCGCTAGGACGAGAGCGACAACGACAATGCCTACATGAAGCGGAAGAGCGAGTGCGTCTACACCAAGATGCACAAGATGCCGAGGCACAAAACCAAGTACAACAACTTCGTGAAGCTCAAGCACTTGAGGTGCAACATGCCCTTCAAGATTCAAGTCATGCCGTCGCCACACGCAACCACCATCGGCGTGAACAAGAGGAATCACTTCGCGAAGAGGTTCAAGAAAGAAGATTTCAAGCTCGTGTGCATCGTCAAGTTCCTCAAGTTCCTCCTCAAGCTCGACAAGCTCCCCCACAAGCTCGCTAAGAACATCAAGTTCATAAAGAGCACGAAGACAATGGAAATCCTCCACGACAAGAGCAACATGAGGTTGACAACCCTCCTCCTGAAGAGTAACATGAGCTTGAAAATCATCAACAACATGGGCGTCATCATCCCCGACCCCAACACAATTAGGAGCAATGCTATGGCAAGCTCAAGTTCACCAGGCCCAAGTTCAATGGAAGCAACGATCCCGAAGAGTATCTTTCATGGGCATTGAAGGTCAACAAATTGCTCTGCTTGCACAACTACGACGAAGAGAAGAAGATCGTGATGGCATCCCTTGAGTTCCAAGACTATGTCCTCATTTGGTGGAAACAAGTCATCGAGCACCGTGAGGCAAGAGGTGAACCACCCATCACTACTTGGGCACAAATGAAGGATGTCATGAGACCACGCTGCGTGCCTACCTACTACAACCGCAGCCTCTTCAAGAAACTCCAACACCTAAATCAAGGAACCAACAACGTTGAAGAGTACTACAAGGAGATGAAGATTGCTATGATAAGAGCCACCATCATGGAAGATGATGAGCAAGCTACGACATGTTTCTTGAATGGACTCAACCATCCTATCAAGAAGATTGCCGACTTCCAACCATACTCGACCCTCATCGAGCTAGTGCATCAAGCTACCAAAGTGAAACGTCAAGTGCAAGATGACTTCAATTATGCCAAGTTCTCATCCAAGTCCTATGGCTTCTCCAACAATCAAGCTTCAGTGACTCCAACATCTTCGACTACCCCGAGTCATCCTCCTTATACAAGAAACTTCAAGCCAAGAGCTTCATCATCATCTACCCCAACCGATGAGACCGGCAAGACAAGTTCCTTAAAATGCTTCACATGCGGCGGTCGAGGCCACAAGTCCTTTGAGTGTACAAACAAGCACACCATGATCCTCAACAACGATGGAACCCATGACTCCATGAGTGAAGAGGAGATGAAAGCCCTTGAGCAAGTGGCAATGCACCGACGCGTGACCGAAGGAGAAGAAGATCAAGTATTTTGTGACGAAGATTCAAGTCCAGCACTAGTTTTCTCCAAGGTCTTGACTCTCCAACATCAACAAGAAGAAGACAAAAGATGCTACATATTCCGCACCAAGGCCAGCATC
The DNA here is from genome assembly GCF_018294505.1 of Triticum aestivum. Taxonomy (NCBI): domain Eukaryota; kingdom Viridiplantae; phylum Streptophyta; class Magnoliopsida; order Poales; family Poaceae; genus Triticum; species Triticum aestivum. Next base: position 352,953,114 of record NC_057812.1, on the reverse strand, counting down.
AATGGAAGGTCCATTAAGGTCATCATAAATGGAGGGAGTTGCCATAACTTAGCAAGTAAGGAACTATGCTCCAAGCTCCAATTGGCAAAGATGAAGCATCCTCATCCATACAAAGTTCAATGGCTTAGCGACCCTGACACTATCCAAGTCGAGCATCAAGTACACGTCTGCTTCAACATCGGAGCTTACGAAGACACTTTGGAGTGTGATGTCGTTCCAATGACCGTTTGCCACCTTCTCCTTGGACACCCATGGCAATTTGATAGAGGAGTCATCCACAACGGCCGAACGAACCACTACATCTTCAAGATGAAGGGAAAGGAGTACGTACTTCGTCCCATGTCTCCAAGCCAAGTGATCGCCGACAAGCAAATTACCCATCATGGAGAGAATAGTGAGAGAGCGAGCCACCAAAAAGAGAGTGAGCACCAAAAGCCCAAATCGAGCGCCTCCACGATGAGCGAAAAGAACTTAGTCCTATTTGCTACCACACGTGAGATGAGAGAAGTGTGTGAGAGCCCATCTAGTGTCATGTACTATGACCTTTTGTGCAACGACGAGGCATCAAAATCAAACACCTCTCACACTCTACCTTTAGTGTTATCTTTTCTTTTGCAGGAATTTCAAGATGTTTTCCCCGATGAGCTACCTCCGGGTCCACCTCCTCTACGAGGCATTAAGCACCAAATCGACATCATCCCCAGAGCGTCCCTTCCTAACAAGGTTTCCTACCGCGTCCACCCCGAGGAACCTAAGAAGATCCAATGGCAAGTTTAACTACTCATCCACTTTGGACATGACAAGACATTTGCTACGCTCTCCAAGCACTATTTTTGTCCCATGATGCTTCGCGACGTCAACCGCTTCACCAACCAATAATCTACATGTCGCCAAGCTAAAGTGCAAAGCTCAATCTCTTGGCCTTTACATGCCACTTCCAATTCCATATCAACCATGGGAGGATTTTAGTAGGGATTTTGTGATTGGGTTGCCTAGCAATACAAATGGAAAGGATTCCGTGTTTGTTGTTGTGAACCTATTCTCCAACACGGCTCTTTTCATATCTTGCCACAAGATAGATGATACTTGACATATTGCACATCTATTTTGTAGGGAAATCTTGCAACCGTGCCTACCGATCGTCGAGTACGCCTACAACCGCGCATGACACTCATCAACCGGCAAGTCTCCCTTCGAGGTCGTATACGGATTCAACCCATTGTCCCCATTGGACATTCTTCCTCTACCACTACAAGAGCGAATCCATATGGACACAACTGCACGTGTGAACCATCTCAAGAAGGTGCATGAAGATACAAGGAAAACCATCGAGTGCCAAGTGCAACGACTTGCGACCAAGCGCAACATCAACAAGCACCCCATGGTATTCAACATTGGAGATCTTGTGTGGCTACACCTTCGCAAGGACCGCTTCCCCAGCGAACGCAAGTCCAAACTTCGACCACGAGCGGATGGACCCTTCAAGGTGCTCGAACGCTACAACAACAACGCCTACAAGATCGACATTCCACGCGACAAGTACTCCGGGAGCGACATCTTCAACGTCAAAGATCTCTCGCCCTACCATGCTGATGAGGATTTCGATCCGAGGTCGGATCTTCTGCAAGGGAGGGGAGACGATGCGGAGCATCCCACGATCATCCCCATGGACGCACCTACACCTCCAACGACACCACTTGGACCAATGACAAGAGCCCGAGCCAAGGCTATCGATGATAAGGTGAAATCACTCCTCTCCGAACTTCCACTTTCTATGCATGAGACATGGCTACTACCTAAGTCCGAGACGTTGTGCATGATTAGGTATAAAAAGGATCCTCCCGAAGATGTACATGAAGATGTACAAGCCCCCAAGTTCACGGATGAAGAAAACCAACGGAAGGAGTCAAGGACATCCGGCCATGACCCGGGACGTCCGGCCCCTGGAGCTTCACCCACCATAGCCGCTCAGCCGCCAGGACACTAAAGGCCCCGGACATCCGGCCTCGCCAGCCCGGACATCCGGCCCTTCCCAAGCCACCGGAAATCCGGCTGCTAGCCCGGATATCCGGACACCCCCGAACCCGAGAGCAACATGGCCAGCTTCACTAGCCCGGACATCCGGCCTCCATAACCCAGACATCCGGCCCTCCACGAAAGCCCGGACATCCGACCCGATGCCCGGACATCCAGCCTCCCCTATCTGCACACAGTGAAGGGCCGAGGCCCGTGTACCCCTTCTCCCCCTAGACTATATATACCCCTCCTCGTCCTACTTTCTAGGGTTAGCATTGGTTTAGCTCATTTTAGAGATAGAGCATTGCTCATCCACATCGGATCTACTCCACGAGAGAGACCGCGGCCCCTCTTTAGAGAAGATCCCTTTGGATTCAAGACCTCCTTGCGGAGAAGAACATCAAGACCTCCTCACGAAGAAGACTGGCTTCCTTTGTATCGTCCTTAGTTGTCCGTGGATCGTGTGATCTCTTATGTACCCGAGGATCTAGCACATGTGTGACTATTTCGTGTTGGTTTAGTGATTTTCCCGTGTTTCCTCTCGTGTTTCCCCTCGTTTTCCCCTTGTGTTCTTCGTCTTCATCGCGAGATCCGATCCTTTCATGAAAGATCAACCGATTAGGATTCTACCCTACATCTTTCATTCTGCTCAACAATACCATATCTAATCATGCCAGTTTGTAATTCCTGATAATATTCTTCCATAGAATTTTTTCCTTGTCTTAAACGCTGGTATTTTTGAATTAATTCACGTTGATAATATGGTGGAACCCAACGAGTACGCATAGCAGCTTTGAAAGCAGCCCAAGTAGCTGCAATAGGATATAATCTACAATGTTCAGACTACCAAACACATGCAAAGCTAGTAAAAGCACAAACAACAGCAGGAACACATCTCTCCTCAGGATATTGTAAACATGAAAATCGTTGTTCAGTTTCTAACTCCCAAGTAAGATATATATCAGGAACATATCTACCCTCAAATGGTGGAATATTCAATTTCAGTTTAGGGAGATGGTCATGATCTAGTACCTGAGGGAGAGCCCTACCATTGCCATTATTTGCATGTGGACGACCTGGTGGTTGTGGTGCTGGTGGTTGCACATAGTTCTGATTTTGATCAACCTCATCCTCGTAATCTCCCGCATAATCATCCTCCTCCGCATCAGCAGCAGGAGCCATAGAAGTATCAACAGCAGCACCAACAGTTTGACCAGGCGCGAGAGGGACACGGCTCGCTCGGTGGTGGAAGACGCGCGACCAGTTCATTAAACTTGTTATCGAGCTTTGTTTCGAACGTCTTCTCCATGCCATCTATCTTCTTTATGGCCTCTTCAAATCTGTTTAGCACATCTTGCACATGTCCACTCATCATTTGCTGAAATTTATCATGCAACTCCTTATTCTTCATGTTCTCCCAGTCAGTCTCGTCAGCTTGTGAGCCTGCCATGGTTAGCAGCAATAGAAACACACAAAAATATGATCCTACAGACAACTAACAAGAGGTGGTGGTGGGTGTTACAAATCCGTCAAGCAAATCTCAAATTCTTACTAGTTCTTACCCAGTAGCAGGCGGTGATCGGCAGCCGTTGTAGTCAAAACTCTCAAAGCTTGATTAGAGCGATTACCAGGGAGAGTCAAACGCACGACGTAGATGTATGTGGAGCCGGGAAGGCTTATAATATGGTAGCAAAAAAGGTTTAGCCATAATCAATTTAGAGATGCAAAGTTGAATAAACGCTCAATGACGGTACTGTGCTGGTCCTAGGCTAGACTGTGCTAGAGACGCGAGCCTAGAACACTAACAAAATCACGACACTGCACGTAAACAAGGGAGGAGCACCCTCTGAATTTTTTTTATTTTTTTCACTTTTATTGCACTTCTTTTGTTCCTCTTTTTTTTCCTCTGCAACAAATTTTTTCGAAAAAGTCTACAAATGGTCTAAAAACTGCCTAGCCAGAATTTTCCTCACTTAGTTTTTTTGAGTTTGGAACTATTTTTCTACTGCGGGTAGCACGGAATCTCGGGAGTCCTACTCTGTCACGACTCGAAGTATCGCGTGATCTGGAACTCCAAAGCAATGCAACAAATACTGAATTCGGACTGGTGGCGGAGATGAATCTGGTGGAACCCGGACTGGTGGCAAATATATGTAGGGCGGTGGAACACTGACTGGTGGCGAATCTGTGATGGAGGTGGACTCGGATTATCGTGATGGCGGTGGATATGTGGGATATGGCAGCGGCAATGACGATGGTGGTATATGGCAGGGGTGACGATGATGGTGGTATATGGCAGCGGTGATGATGATGCGGCGGCGGCGGCGTGACTACTTGTGAATAGAACTTGAAACTCTAAAGGACTAGACACTAAGACCAGCAACTAGACACGATGATGCAACCGCAAACTCAACAATGCAAATCCCTAAAAAGATTATGCAAAGGCTCAGATTGGTTCGGATATGATGAACTAACCCTAATTTTTTTGTGGCTTTTTCGTGGACTGTAGGTATGAAGAACAGACTCGATCTAAACTACGAAAAATTATAAAATCTCACCAAGCAATCGGGAAATCTGATACCACTTGATAGAGGCAAAGGTGTCCCATCTTTCGATGAGATGGTGGCTATCATTTTGGAGGAAGTTGACTTTGACGATCTGACTACGATCGTGCGAGGACATCGCGTCTTAGCAATCGCTAATCCAACTCCAAGAGGTTATTGACCATGCCGGAGCACGATCAACCTGACCACAAAGGTCTGTTTTCCTGCAGGCAAATGGAGGACAAGCAAGAAACTAAGATTGCAATCTGGATAATGCGAATAGAAGAGGAAAGCTTTATTGATCAAGGTGGAGTTCTGACACCTTTGTCTGGTTGTTGAAAACAAACGAAGTACATGAAGTTGCAACTATGGAGAACTTTAATCTAAACAAAACCCAAAGTCTAAACGACGCCCTAATGGCTTTATATATGGAGGAAGAGGGGGGGGGGTCGTGGCCCTTGGAGGAGGGGTCTGAAACCAACCCTAACCCTTGTTTCCCCACACATACAGACTCTAAAAACAGCCTATACTTAAGTATTTCGGAAATACATGGGCCTGGCCTAAGAATAAGGTGGCGCAACACCTAGAATAGCCTCTGGACGAAATTTATGAAGTGACATCTTGTATATTTCGTCCAAGGCTTCATGCACTCCTTATGGTGGCTTCAAAATCCTGGAATCATCACTTGTAACTCCGTTCTTGATCCCCTTGCGTATGCCATCATCTCGATGCTTGGTCTTGCTCCAGTGTTCATCCCTCTTATCCATGCCAGGCCCTTTATTTGCAAGCAAAACAAATGTATCCAATTTAGGCAACATCATATTCTCAGGAACATTAGAATCATTACCAAGAAACGGAAGTACCTGATAATTTCATTAGCATGCGCGAGCTCTATTAATTGGTCCAATATGTATAGCAGCAGGGGCTGTGGGTATAACAATGGTATTGATGTCCTCATCACCAAGACCATGCCATTTCCATTCTAACCTAACCTCAAAATTCTTTTCTAGGGAATATTCCTTTTCTATGAAAGTGATAACCCTATTTGCCCTAGGTTGTGAAGCAACCTATATTTCTGTCCATCCAAAAACTCCCAAATAATATTCATAAATTGTTTGGGTCATATCTTGACCAAATTTGTCAAAACCTTTCCTTGCATAGTTCAAAAATAATCCATCAATATTTCTTTTCCTATTCTGCCCTGAATGGCACTTTGTGAAGTAAGTGTCATTTATCTTTTACTAGTTGCTCCCAAAAATTTTGGGCATCCTTCTACATCCTAATAACCGCCTCATTCCAAAATTGAACTTTATTTCCCTAGCCAATCTTCCTCGGCAATTTTTCAAAGTTTCTGTCAGACAGAAGCCATTGTGAAGGAAGTACTAGCTAGGAGTATCCAAGTGAGTTGAAATTTTGCATGCCTCTTCATGTGCTTGTATCATTACACTCCTCCAATTTTCAGCCCTACCCAATCATATATGTGAGCTTAGGACTAAATATTTGCTTCTGTCAATATTTTCAGGTTGTGAAGCAAGTATATTTTATATTGCTTCATTTTGTATGAAATTTTACCAGAGCATTCTCACGTCCATAAAACCTCTCTCCACCAAGTTTTGGATCAATTCATCAAGCCAATATTTCTCTAGAATTTTTCCAAGTTTCTGGACGGAGAGGATGTTTGTGAAGCAAGTACCATTTTCCATTTGGTATGAAATTTTTATAGAATCTTCATATGTCCAAATAACCCTGCCTTGCAATATTTCAGCTCAAATGGCTACTCCATGTGAGTGCCCCTTAATCAAGTTTCTGGACCTAAATTGCAGTTGCAAAGCAACTATGTTTAATTTTGGTTCATTGCCTTCCAAAACCCCCAGGATGCTAGTACTTCCTAATCTAAACTCCCCAGACATCAAGTTTGTCCTCTATCCCTTCTCTGCTAAGCACAGTGACCTGACCAAGTTTGATACAGGAAACTTGCGTCGATTTCTCACATCCCACCTTTTGTTTCTTTTGATGATCTATCAATTCCCATAGCCTCTCTGATGGAAGGACTACACACTGGACATAAATTGGGAGCCTCTTGCGTCCCCTCCTTGCCATGCCAATAGGTGACCGCCTGGATTTTTGTGTCTGCGTGCGCTATGGCTGCAGCAAATGCGCGCTGCGCGACTGGACTTGTCGGGCAGCTCTGCCTCGACGGTTTTCTCGCGTCCGAGCATGCTGACCTGACTCCACTGCCCTCACCCGTCGCCCTCCGCCCTCTGCCCCCTCCGAGCGCCCACTAGTGCATTGTGCGCCGTTTGGCTCCGAGCTCGTCTCGGGCTCTTTCTCTGCTCCCTGGTGTCGCTTTCTTCTCGGTAACCCCTGCATCAATGCCTCGTCATGTTCCTTGCCCTCCCCGTGATCGCTGAGCTCAGTAGAGTGTTAGCCAAACCCGATCGATGGCAACCGGCTCTGCCCCTCGCCTCACGGCTATATATAGGCCTTCCCCGAGCCCTCTAATCCCACCCACGGCCTCCTCACCCTCCCAGCTCTCCCCCAACTTCTCTATCGAGCATTTAGATCTCTCTCTGCTCGGCATCGCCGCCATGGACACCGCGGCCATCCCCTCCAATTAGCTCGAGCTCGAGCCCCTCCCTCACTTCAACCCCACCAGAGATCTCCACCACCACCCCGGAGCCACCCCAACACCTCTTTTTCTCCTCCGGTGGTCATATGACATGACCTCGCCTCCAGCCGAAGACGCCGCCCGCCGTGGCCGCAGCTCCGCTGGCCCCATTGCTCCTTGGGTGCTCCCCTTGTGGCCTTAGGGTGCGGGCCATCACCCCGAGCTAATATGTGGTTAGAGCATGGCAAACGATGGCCGGAGCCGCCCGGACAGGCGCCGACACCGGCGACCTCCCTGTTCTCCACGAGTGAGCGCGAGGACAAAAAGGAGACGACGCCCCCTCCCGTCCACCTGGTCAGGTGGGCCCCACCACCGTGCGCAACCCCACCCGTTAGCCCCTTCGTCCGTTGACCACGCGCTGATGACATGGATAAGTGAACGCGTCTTTTATGGTTTATGTCTTCTGTAGACGAAAGCATATTTACCTGCGGCTTATAACCAAAGTACATTTTCTCTATAGAAAAGCGTATTTCCAAAAGGCGCTTTCTCTTTTTCCAGCCGCCGGCCGAAACCCCTATTTTGTGAACGTTCGTCTGTTTAGCGCAGAAATGAACAAATTATGTTTCTTTTTATGACTAACGAATGAACGGCCGTATCTTTTTGCTCACGACTCCAAATGAGGTGATTCCAAAGCCCACTTCTTCGTCTCGTCAAGCCTGTTCTGTTGGTATAACTTTCGTGATGTTGTCACATTGTGAAATTCACCATTATGCCCTTGCCCTTATCATCCCCCTCCAAGAGAGAACTGTTTCCGGTGATTCTTTCCGCAAGCTTCTCGCACTTCTTCCCGATGACTCCCTCTACCCTAGGCAAGCCACACCCTCCATTTGCATGATTGCAATGTAGTGAGATGGTTTACCTATTTAAACTTATTTAAAATATTGCATTAGCTATGTATGATATGTGGATCAAGAAGCTGATCATCCATGGAGACTCGCAACTTGTGGTGAGACAAGTGAAGAAGGATTACCAAAGTCCATTGATGGAGGCATACGTTGAGGAAGTGATGAAGTTGGAGGAGCGCTTTGATGGATTGCAAACAGAGCACATACCCCGTGCGAAAAAATTCATTGCTGATCATCTATCAAAGTGCGCTGTGCAAAAAATCCCTATGGAACCATGGATTTTTATTCTCCATCTAACTCAGCCCTCCATATCCCCGGCAGCAATGGCCAGAAAGAGGAGGAAACTGGACTCCGGCAAGCCTCTCCTGGTAGAACCTTCGAGGCTCCCGACAGAGAGCTTGGCGGGAACAACTCCCCTTCCATCGCTGAGCAGTCCCCTCCCGCCAGACCACCGATCCCCGCGGTCAAGGGGTGCGATCCCACAAAGGAGGACGTGTCGCCGGTCCTTGTTGCCGAGCCTCAGGCTCCAACTTGGGCGCGACACATAGTCCATTTCCTCCAAACTGCAGAACTTCCAGAAGAGCAAGAAGGAGCTGAAAGAGTAGCCCAGAGGGCCAGTATGTATCAGTTCGTTGATGGCACACTGAATAGAAGAAGGCCCAACGGTGTGAAGTGGAAGTGCATTTGCCGGGAAGAAGGAAAGGAACTGTTGGCAGAGATACACAAGGGTATGTGCGGGTTACACATTGGATCGAGGGCTCTGGTGGGAAAAGCCTTTCGGCAAGGATTTTACTAGCCCACAGCCCTCCAAGATGCAGTTGAGATGGTCACCAAATGTGAAGCCTGCTAGTTCCATTCCAAGAATACCCATAGCCTACCCAAGCTCTTCACACAATCCCTTTGTCATGGTCGTTTTCGGTCTGAGGGCTCGGCATCTTGGGCCCCTTCCCCCGTGCTACCGGGGGCTTTGCATTCTTGTTCATTGCAATCGACACGTTTACAAAGTGGCCAGAAGTAGAGCCCGTGAGAAAGGTGACTGCTCAGTCAGCTATCAAGTTCTTGAAAGGATTTGTGTGTCTCTTCGGAGTCCCTGCGCGAATCATCTCCGACAATGGCACACAATTCACGAGCCACACCTTCATGCAATACGTTCATGCCCTCAGAAGCAAGATCGCATTCGCCTCTGTTGCTCATCCAACAAGCAACGGGAAAGCTGAGAGGGCGAACGCTGAAGTTTTGTGAGGACACAAGACGAGGACATTTGATAAACTGCAGAAGTGTGGCAGGCGACGGATCGACGAGCTGCCGGTGGTACTTTGGTCCCTTAGAATGACACCAAATCGAGCTACTGGGCAGACTCCCTTCTCCCTAGTCTATGGGGCAGAAGCAGTTATCACCATCGAACTCATTTATGGGTCACCTCGAGTGCTTTCCTACGATGAAGTAGCGCAAGAACAGCACCGGCGTGACAACGCTGTGCTACTCAAGGAGAACCGTCTCTAGGCTGCTACACGTGCTGCACGATACCAGCAAGCCCTGCGTTGCTATCACAATTGTAGGGTTCATGCCTAGAGTTTTGAGGAAGGCGACCTTTTCCTTAGTCGCATTTAGTCTACCAAGGGTACAAACAAGTTGACGCCGAAGTGGGAATGCCCTTACCAGGTAGTACGAGTCACCAGACCTGGCGCAGTCCGTCTGCAGACCGGAGATTGCATTCAATTGCAAAACTCATGGAACATTGAGCATCTTCATAAGTTCTACCCATAAGGCACGGATGTCGGGCCCTGCCCGACATCCACCCTTTTGTACAGGCCATGCTGATGTTGCATGTAACCCCTTGAACAAAGCCAGAGAAATAAATGAAGCGCTGGGGTCCCTCAAAAAAATTGCATGCATGCATAAGCATATCATGAGCATAACATGTTCATGTAGATAAGATCGCATGGGGCATCATTTTCATCCGCACTAAATTGCAGGCTCCTACTATGGACTTGGTCCCGAAGAGGAGAAGAGAAGACAAGCCTACATTGCGATCCCCGTCAAGCCAAACAGATAAGTTCTCTTTCTTATCCATACGTGTTCTATAAGTATTGACTTATGCATAGGAAAACCGCGCCACCTTCGAAACTTAGGTGCTCCCATCCCTTGACTCGAATGTTGGTTCGGTCAGGATTGTTGTAGTGGCCTTTGGCAAGAAGGCTTGGCGGGGAGCTGGCCCCTCTCTATGATTTTTGCTCGATAGGCTTAGCTTCGCGGCAGCAAACTAAGGCTACCGGTAGGATAGCCTGCCAAGGAAAATGATGTAGGGTGGAACCCTATACGGCCGATCTTTCACGAAAGGAGCGGATCCCGCAATGAACACGAAGAACACGGGGAAGAACGGAGAGAAAACACAAGGGGAAACACTCAAGAACAAGTCCAATCACACATCCACTAGACAATCAAACACACAAGATCCATAAGGTACATGAACAACAAAGGGAAAGATACAAGGTAAGGTTCATCTCCATGAGGAGGTCTTGATGGTAGAGTTCATCCCAAATCCAAAGGAGATGGGGGCTTGAATCCTAGAAGGATGTTCCCACAATAGGGTCTTGAATCCAAGGTGGATCTTCTCCGAAGAGGGCCGCGGTCTCTCTCGTGGAGTAGATCCGTAATGGATGAGCAAAGCTCTATCTCTAATGAGCTACTACTTTGCTAACCCAGAAAGGAGGTGGAGGTGGTCTATTTATAGTCTAAGCCACGAAAGGGTAAGTGGGGGAGGGATACAAGGCCAAAGTCTTGGCTACACACAGGCAGTGTCGGATGTCCGGTCGCTCGTGGGGGTCCGGTCGTCTAGAGGGCGTCGGACTTCCGACGTTTCTTCTCTGGACTGGTGGCGTCGGACGTCCGGTCGGCATTGGTTGTCCGTGCTCTAGGACTTGTCGGACGTCCGGTGTTCTTCGGTCGTCCGGCTGATTTGGCTCGGGTGTAGATGTGCCGGTCGTCCGGTGGGGGCCGGACGTCCGCTCGCTGGGAGGGGCTAGTCCTCCGGTGTCGTCCGGACGTCTGCTTGCTGGAGCTTCTTCGGCAGCTCTTCTTCTTGTGTCTTCGCTTCCATGCTTCCCTCGCGGATGGTGTAGGTGTTCCTTGGCGCTTGCACTCCTCCACGTCATCCATAGCGTTCCGACAATACCTATGCATGCACACGAGAGAAGTGTCAAGTAGTATGCCATCCTCGAAGGGGTCAAATGAGCACGTGTAAAGGAGATGATTCACCTTTTTGTATGTGAAGTAGATGTCGCACGTGTCACTCGCCGAACGGACTCTTGATATGGTGATGTCCATAGGATGCTATGCATCATCTCCCCTCCCTTGGGAGAGATCCGAACTTGGATCGAAAACCAAATCTCCATGGGAAAGAGATGGCTTTGTCGTGTAGAGGTGGACGTTCATCAAGTAGTCATCATGTTCATGCTTGAAGTGGGCACTCTCTAATGTCGAATGTTCTAGTGATTCCTTCAAAATTTGCAAGGACAACAAACACTTGGAAAAATAAATGTGGTTAGCGTTAGTGCCAAACCAAGCATTCAAGAGGTGATTCACCAAACAAGTGTCGTCATCATGCAAAGCATATGGTTTGACAAAGGATAGTGACATCGTATGTAAGCACATAAATGGAGCACAAGCAAAGATATCATGGGGACAAGCATGTGGATGTGAGGTAGTGATGCAAATATGTGTGACAAGAGAAGAAGCATCTACCTCAAGTTCATAGCAAACATGGGCAAAGCGCTCAATGAAAGGTCTATGGTAAGCATATGAATTATTCACAACACCAAAATAAATGAAGTGTCTAAACACATGGGTCAAGTGCAAGACAATCCAAGCATAACGTGCATAGGGTGTAGTGATGATAGTGTGGCACTCAACACAATAGAAAGAGCGATTGTTCATCATGTGTGAGGCAAACAAGGCAAGAATGTAGCAATCAATGGGACATGGCATATGTGAAGAAATGACATTGTTGCAACCAAACATGTGATAGGACCATGTAATCCTAGAATTGGATGCAACACACAAGGCATATATATCATGATGCATGGAAATGTGAAAATCATGAATGGAGGCAATATAACTAACATGTGTGCAAGCAAAGGGTCCAAGATGACAAATAAGTCTCATGGTGCAAGAAACACAAGTAGTATGATCCACAATGTCCATGCTCAAGAAATATGTCACCTTGAAGGCGTGTCCTTGTGCATCCTTCACAGTGCCGAAACATAAGCAAATGCGGTGTAGAAGTGAGTCGTGGTAGAATGTATGAGGCTCACTCTCAAGAGCTCGAATGGTCAACTCTCGGGAAGTGGAAGTTGACACCAAGTCGAAGTATCCTACACATGCACAAAACAAAACAAAGAAAGTATGCGCATGGTAGATAAACACATCAACCATCATGATGGTTCTCTTCTCTTGCACATAACCATTAGAAGCACAAGTGCATGAATAATATGATGCAACAATGTAAATATTCATGGCACGAGGTATATGGTGCAAAGAAGGAAGGCAAGCACGCTTCACAAGAAATATGTCAAAATCTCCAAATATATGTGAGAATGCTATGGGGGCAATCTCATTAGCAAGACTAAAATCATTGTTGCACTCAATACATGGCAAATTGCTAACATGAGAGAGGCAACACATGGAGATATATGACAAGAAGCAATAACAATCATGTCGTGCAAAGCATGTAGGTGGTTGTCATCAACCGCATGAAATGCGCAAGTATGAATAACCGGTGATGCAACAAGGCAAGCAATCATAGTAATGAAGTTGTGCAAGCTAGTAGTGCGAAGATGCAATATACTAGAGTAAATCATGGCAATCATGTCATCAGAGCAAATAATAGGCATAGGCAATGCACATGACATATCGCAAGCACGAATACAAAGCAAGATGAAAGTATCATCATAGGCATGGGGCACAAAGCAAACATGGCAATAACAAGCAATATCTCCACCAAGCTTGCAAATACACATACAAGTATGAGAATCAATCATCATGTGCAATGCAAAGCATGGGTCACAGATGCATGGCAAAAGCATAGGAATGAGCATATCATGCAAAGTGACCATGGCAAGATGGGCAAAGGATATATAATGGACAACAACCCATAGCCAAGTGAGGGCCATGTAGAAGAAATGCGCGAAGTCTTTGCGCGAATATAGTGGGGAAAGACACTCCATGGGATTCCAAGTCATCGTTGTTCTCAAGAGCTCGTTTTGTCAACTCGTGGGATTGGAAGGTTGACAAGTATTCATGGGTACCTACACAAAAGAATCACAAACCAAAGAAATTGTGTGTGTGGTAAATGTACACATCATGCACCATGATCTGTATGTGCACGTGAGAGTTAGCACAAGATAAGCATCGCTCGAAGAAATTTGATGCATGGTATAAGAACATGTCATCCATCATGAAAGAATAGTTATTGTGTACAACACGATGGGGATGCAAAACGAGCATACAAGTATATGGCACAACAATAGCATTTTTATTCATGGGGAGCATATTGTGCACATAAGTATTGGGATCATGCAATGCATGGGAGTGATCAAAATCTCCAAACATGTATGAGGAAACTATGGGGGTCTCCTCATGAGCAATAATGGAAACATCATATGGAGAAAATGGACAACATCCAAAACAATGCATATCCGAAGCTAGGTGGTCATGGCATGGCATATGAGATAAATGATGCAAAGGGAGCATATCAATATCATCGCAAGGAAAACAAATGCCAATAATCATGGGCTTGTCATCTATGACATATGGGCAAATTGGGTTTATTTTAATGGCATATGCATAGTCACTAAGATGAGATTGCAAATATGACATATGATTGATCTCATGCATAGCATATGACAAGTCAAGCGGATTGTCAAACATGATGTGACCGAGAGAATTAACACAAGAAATCCTATGTAACATGGCATCACAATTAATAGACTCCACATGGCAATCATCATACTCCTCATAAATGGGTAAATCATCGCATGGGGAAGTCGCACTAGCATAAAGCATGGTAATAGGTTGATCAACATTATGCAAGCAATCAATGTCAAGAATGTCCACTAGTGGGACTAGAGCATCACCTTCACCTATGTTACCTTGTTCATTCCACTCTAGTGGTGTACGTGAGGTGGGAAATACCAAATGGTGGTCATCTTCATCTTGATTGAACCATGTGGGGGTGCATCATATTCCACCACAGCCATCGTCTTGTCCAAAGGGTGGACGTAGTCGTCGCTAATCCGCACGTCATCATATATGGGACCTAGCAACAAATGAGAAGACACAATAGAGCTAGAGGTCAAGTTGTTAGAAATGCAAATGGCCTCACATGCCCTATAAACTATCACACTCTCTCTATGTGGTGGTTCACTCACTACCTCAAGGTAGGTGCCCTCAATCTCACGTATGGTGGAGTCACTCATCTCACTCAAGTGGTGTGGGTTGTGGCTCTCCTCGCATGGGAATTGTGGTAACACATCATATATGGGGCTAGTGGTGAAGTCACTCTCACTCTCAATATGGTGGCAAAAGTCACTCAAGTCATCATACGTCACCGTGGTCGAAGGGAAAATCCCATGCTCAACCATCTCGTTGTTGTCGCCATGGATGAAGGCCGAAGATGGCACATCATCACTCTCGCCTCCTAAGATGGAAGCATCATCCTTTCTCGTCACCATGTCACTCGCCTCTAAAGCTTAGTCCTTGATGGTCTCCATAGTCGTAGTCGTCGCCGCACCATCTTGAAAAAGAGTCGAAGTAGACTCGGCATCATCAATGCCATAAAGAGGGATGGCGGTGAAGTCAAACTTGGGAGCATCGTCTTGGAGCTCGTCGGGCTTTGAGATCATGGTGGTAATAGCCTCATGCTCATTCTCATGGAGCTTGGTCATCGTGAAGTGAGCTTGGGGTGGAGAAGCTTTGGCCTTCATGAGTTCTTGTTCTGCCTTGAGAGCACCAATGTAGTTGTCGTCGAGGGACTTGTAGTTCTCGAGGAAGATCGTCTTCGAGATGTCGTTCTGCAATCCCATCATGGAGTGGAACTTCATCGAAATGGGGTCGTCCACACCAGCTCATCGCAAGGCAATCTTCATCTCCTTGAAGTACTCGTTGATGGACTTGGATCCTAGGATGGTGTTCTTCAATTGGCGTTGAAGTTGTTCCGTGTAGGTTGGAGGCACGAAATCTCACCACAAATCTGTCTTCATCTTGGGCCAACTCATGTCGTAGGTCTCTGAAGGTGCGTGAAGCCACCATGTGGATGCATAGTCATGGAAGTTTCTTGTGGCGCACTTCACTTGATCTTCGAGAGGAACTTGATGTAGCTTGAGGTAGTCGTCCATCAAACGCTCCCGCTTGAGATACTCCTCGGGTTCTTGAGTCCCATAGAAAGGAATTGCATGGTTGATGTCGAGTTCGTAGTAGCTCATGGAAGTCGCGGACTTGAGCTTGGGGATCTTCTCTTGAGGTGCTTGTGGGCAAAAATGTCGTATGTCCGTAGGTGAAGATGTCGTGAAATTGCTTGGCGAAGATGCCAAGGGAGATGGTAAAGTCGTTGAATGGTTGTTGGTGTTGAGCTCTTGACCTTCACGTACTTGTTGGTGATGGTGTCGATGCCGATGTGATTTTGACGGAGATGGTAGCTCGGAGACATGTGCTATTGAGAGTCTTCTCGAAGATGAGGAAGATCGCTTGTAGGACTTGATGAGGGCTTTGACCTCCTCCATTTGAGCTTGCATCTTGGCGTCGTTGGAGTTGTTCGTGGCATCGAACTCGTCGTTATTGTTGTAGACCAAAGATGAAATGCCTTGCCTATCCATCACAAGACTCGAGTAGAGTTGAGTAGGAAATGAGATAAACAATACCAAGTTACCTTTTCTCAAAGTTGAGGATGTATCCCGTTTCACTCAATGTGAGATTAAAGAATAGTGGAATTGGTAATGGACTTGTTCACTCACACCTACAAACTAAAGTTTATGGATTAGCTCGGTGAGGATAGTGGCACAAAAAAATTTAATGCAAAATGTTAGCAAGGGTCAATAAAGTTGAAAGAGATTCACAAATTCGCAAGTGAAACAAGTAGACCAATAGCAATATGGGTGGCACACGGAAACACACACACGGATAGATAAAATGGGGTCGTCCAACCAAGGAATGAGCACAAAATGTGGAATCCACGGAAAACACTCGTGTTGCACAACTCAAGAGAGACGCTAGCACGATTGCTCTATAGACAGATACGACACTTGTGCACAACCTATGATATGCAAAATGTATCGAGTTTCTATCCCAAGTATGCTATATATGTATGATGTTCCGGTGGTATGATCCAAGATGACCGGTTACGACAATCTTATATGCAATGTGGTATGATGCTATGGCACTTGCTTACAAGCTTCTTTGCTCTTTCCCTTTTGCTTAAAAGCTTTTTTCTTTTTTTCTTTTTTGGGCACTTTGCGAAATGCACAAACCAAGGTAGCAATTGTGTATATGTGGGAACAAACTTGAGGCACACGAGATGATATGAAACCCAGATGATACCGATATGGTATGGTATGTATGCAATGTACGGTGTAAATCACTAATGTGCACAAGTAATGTTGTCAGCAATACTCAAAGGCTAGTATCGATAGGCAAGTGACGCAAAATGGGCTAGGGGTTATCAATTCAATGACAAGGGAACATACAATGGAGGGATACCACGTTACCAAGATGATATGGAGGTTACCGTCCTTGGCGATGATGATTGGCGGTGTTCTTGATGTAGATACCAAGATGATGGAGACTCGTCCCTAAGTAGCCGAAACACCTTAGGAAACAGAAAAACCGCGAACTCAAAATCTCAAATGTCAAATGTCAAATGGTGGTAGTGGGATGTGGTGCTGATGTTGCGGAAGCTCAATGGAATTGCGGAATGGCAATGATGGGTTGTGCGAGTAGGCAATGCGGAAGCGGAGGGTATGGTGGTGTACTATACACGGTGTTGGAGTTGGAAGCACGGTCCCTAAGTAGCCGAAACACCATAGGAGACACAACTCACAACACAAACAAAATTGGGTTAAGTCGGTGTGGCGGAAGTGTACGGTGGGTAAGCCTATGCGGTAGTGGTGGTGGTGGTTGATGAAGAAGCAACTGTACCTAAGTATCCTAAACACCTTAGGAGACTCAAATCACAACTCAAACAACCACTAATGCGAAGGGGAACAAAATTGGTTAGGTTGCGGAAGTCGGTGGTGGTGTAGCGGATGATGTGGTGGAGGCCCTAGGCAAGGATGGCAAAGTTCCAAAAATTTGATGGAGTCAAAATATGTTGGTAGTATTTTTGTGGGAAGGGGGATGTCAAGAGCTTTTTAACGACCTAAATAACGTGAAAATCAGACTCCGGATGAATTAGTTATGGCCAAAACAAAAATCAGCCGAAATGGGAATGTACAGGTATCGGACGTCCGAAGGTGGTCGGATGTCCGGGAGCCGGACGTCCGGGCAGGCTCAGAAATCCGTAAATTTGCCTCGGGTTAGGGGTTCTGGTCATCCGGAAAAGGTCGTATGTCCGGTCGTTCCAGGGGCTCCGGGCGTCCGGAAAAGGCCTGTCGTCTGGTGGGTCGGGGTCAACGAAAAATTTGGGGCTATTTTTGGTGGGGATTTTCGAATTTAGGGAAGAACACAACAAAATCAAGCTAGAAAATGAAGAGGGGAGGCTCCGAAATCATGATCAATGTGGCTCATGATACCAAGATGATGTAGGGTGGAACCCTATACAGCCGATCTTTCATGAAAGGAGCGGATCCCGCGAAGAACACGAAGAACATGGGGAAGAATGGAGAGAAAACACAAGGGGAAACACTCAAGAACAAGTCCAATCACACATCCACTAGACAATCAAACACACAAGATCCACAAGGTACATGAGCAACAAATGGAAAGATACAAGGTAAGGTTCATCTTCATGAGGAGGTCTTGATGGTAGAGTTCATCCCAAATCCAAAGGAGATGGGAGCTTGAATCCTAGAAGGATCTTCCCACACGGGGTCTAGAATCCAAGGTGGATCTTCTCCGAAGAGGGGCCGCGGTATCTCTCGTGGAGTAGATCCGTAATGGATGAGCAAAGCTCTATCTCTAATGAGCTACTACTTTGCTAACCCTAGAAAGGAGGTGGAGGTGGTCTATTTATAGTCTAAGCCACGAAAGGGTAAGTGGGGGAGGGATACAAGGCCAAAGGCCTGGCTGCACACAGGCAGTGTCGGACGTCTGGTCGCTCGCGGGGGTCCGGTCGTCCGGAGGGCGTCGGACTTCCGATGTTTCTTCTCTGGACTGGTGGCATCGGACGTCCGGTCGGCATTGGTCGTCCGTGCGCTGGGACTTGCCGGACGTCCGGTGTTCTTTAGTCGTCTGACTGATTTGGCTCTGGTGTAGATGTGCCGATCGTCCGGTGGGGGCGAGACGTCCACTCGCTAGGAGGGGCCGGTCGTCCAGTTTCGTCCGGACACCCGCTCACTGGAGCTTCTTCGGCAGCTCTTCTTCTTGCGTCTTCGCTTCCACTCTTCCCTCGTGGATGGTGTAGGTGTTCCTTGGGGCTTGCACTCATCCACGTCGTCTGTAGCGTTTCGACAATACCTATGCATGCACACGGGAGAAGTGTCAAGTAGTATGCCATCCTCGAAGGGGTCAAATGATCATGTGTTAAGGAGATGATTCACCTTTGTGTATGTGAAGTAAATGTCGCACGTGTCACTCGCCGAACGGACTCTTGATATGGTGATGTCCATAGGATGCTCCGCATCAGAAAACTTGTTTACTTGAATGTATAGAGGCATTTCACCTATACATGCACATGTTACATGCACAAGTGCCCGACAAGGTTTATCTTTTTCATTAAATATGCTGATCAACAAGTATAGATCTTACAGAACACTAACATGGATAAAAGAGATTACATAATTTGAACAAAAGTTTGGCAAGTGCCTACATATTTTAGATTGAAAAAATATAATCGCCCCGTAATCCCCATTTCTTGTTCCTCTTCTCCAAGGTACTGCGGTGGGAAGCGAAGAGGGCAAAGGAGTGCCTGAGGAGACACCCACCCCGATCCCATCTGGGGCTTGCCAGGTACAGCCTGACAAGATTATGAGTGGCGAGGCTGCGAAGGAGGGGGTAGAGGGAGTAGCTCGGTGGTGCCCTGGTCACCACCTCCAGGACCAGCAAGAAGCCCCAGCACAAGCACCAATAGTGGGAATCGCTGCCGCTCAGCTGGAAGACTGCTGGAGGAGGCGAAGGCACCAAGAGAGCGACCCCTCCTCTGCAACCAGGGGGCGGTGATGATGGTGCCGGGGAGGAAGGGGAAGAGTGGAAAGATGAGGAGGCAGGCCACCAATACAAGACGAAGGCACCAGTGCCATTGTACTTTGACCTGACGCCCTACCACCTGCCTTCTCCGTCTTCCCTCATTTTCTCTCCATCACCACCATAGGGAGACACCGGACCTCGGCCTATCACCTTCCTCGGAGAAGCAGCCAACGGGCAAGACGGCCAGGCGCACATGGGGCACCGCTCCCCACCTTAGCTGGCAGGAGGGCGCCCCTCTCCTCAGCATCAACCCCGGTTCCGCTGGAAGGAGCAGTGCTGGGATTACCAACGATCCCAAGCCTTGCGTCCCGGACGGGCGTTGGAAGCTCCAAGAACCTGGTCGTCAAGTTAACAAGCTTCAGCAACTCGTGGCAAGATCCAGCACTCCCCACTAGATGGCCGACCTGAGTAGAGGAGACAAAAAAGCATTCCACCATAATGGGGAAGCTTGATATCTCCCGCACTATGAACGGCTCGCCTGCCGCATCTCCTATGGGCCCGGACCAGACTCACTCCCCAAGCGTCAATGCTAGCTGTCACATCCCTAGTCTGGTACTGCTCTAGGCTAGCATTTGCATCCATGCATCATGTCTAAATTAATTTGAAACTTGAAATGGGCGTGATCAAACCCTAGAACTTTGAAATCCAAATAGGCCCGGCTTAAAAAATGCATTCAATGAACCCAAAATGCTTCCATCAATGTTTGATAATTTTGGCAAGGCTTGAGACCAAACCAAAAATAGTGAACATTTTTGTGGAATATTTTGGGCACTGAATTTAAATCACTATTGTATTTGAATTTGGATGTATATTCTTAATCTATGGAATATATTTTCAGATGTCTCTGATATAATTTTATGTGCTTTTGGAATAGTCCAGAGAAGTAATATAAAATTATTCAGAATGTTTTGGCATTGTTTGAATTCTAAAACAGTGGCAAAATCAAAGAAAACAGAAAGAAAACAGAAGAAAGGAAATGGAAACAGAAACCAACCTGCCATCCCACAACTGTAGAAGCCCAACTGGGCAAAGCCAGCTCGGCCCACCAGGGGCATTGCTGTCTTCTTCCTTCTGCCAGGAGGAGAAGCAGCTACGTGCCTGGCACGAAGACGAGCCGCGCTAGCTCCTCGTACCTGTCTGGCGCCTCCCCGATGCACCTAGACGGCTCCACGACACCCCCTCGACACCTCGGCCTCTCCCTCGAGCTCATTCCCTCCTCGGCTCCCTCCCTTCTCTCTGTTCGTGACCGCCTGAGAACGTCGACGAGCACCGCCGCGTCCACTGGCCCTCCCTCACCCATCCAGCGTGTCCAGAAGAACTGTCGTCGTCCCATGCATCGTATACACCAAGCTGTTCGACGTCGGGAAGCCTGCAAGGACGCTAGCGACCCCTTCTTCAACCTTCGGTCCCCGAGATCACCGGCGACCCCGTGCTCACCTCGCTGCCTCCCCGAGCTCGCTGACCACCCCTACAGACCCATCGTGAGCTTCCCTTCATTTCCCCTCTTCCCTGCACCCATCACATAGCCTATCCGTCGATCCCACCTCGGCCGAAGCTCGACGCCGTTGTACCTCGTCGTCGCCATGGCTACAGCCGCTGCAGCTCGTAGCAGAGCACACCACTGCATGCGGGGTGCTCCCAGGAGCCTACTGCACCCACCAGATCATCCAGACATGCACCCTAGCGCCATCCCCGTGCATGACCGAACTCCGGCCGCCGCCCCGCTTGCCGCCATAGCTCACCCTAGCTCCTCCAGCTTGCTCCTTTGGATGCGCTACACCGCAAGCTTGTCGTAGCCGCAAACGGCGCGCGAAATGACGCGTTGTAGCGCTGTTTCGAGCAACTCCAGCAAGTTCCTCGCTGTTGTTTGGTTACATGCCGGTCGAGCTCTAGCGAGTGCCGACGTGGCGGAGTCATTAAGGACTAACCCCACTAGTTAGCCACCTCACTGCCACTAACAGCGGGCCCTACCTCCGGGTCAAACCCAGTCAGCGCTGGATTTGACTGGGCTTAACCAGTGTGTCACTGACCTCTGGGGCCCACTAGTCAGGTTTGACCTTGGTCATCCCCGGTAGATATGTTGATGTCATGCTGATGTAATTAATAGTTTTCTGGATTAAAAAGAATTCAAGAAATTTCAGAAATGTCCAAAACTTGAAAAATTCATAGAAAATAAATCGTAACTCCAAATGAAATAAGTTATATATGAAAAATGATCAAAAAATGAGGAATCTGTTTATGGCATTTTCGTGCATGTTTGACCAACCTAAAGTTGTTGTATATGACAATTTGAATAAATGGCATTTGAAATGTCTTACATGGAGTTTAAATTTAAACCTTTGGTTCAAACCAACTTCATTTAATATGGTTGCTAGTTGCATTAGCTCAATCAACAGCATATTGCCATATCATGATCATGCATCGTATTGTTGCATTGCATTGATTGTGTTCCTTCTCTGTTGCTGGTATTTGTCCCCTCTCAGTAGACGTGGCTCCGACGATGAGTTCGATGACACCGATGAAGAGCTATTACTATCTTCAGAAGTGCCAGGCAAGCAAAACTCCCTTGTTCATTCCGATACGATCCCACTCTTCGCTCCTGCTCTCTTTTACTGCATTAGGACAACAATGGTTCAACTATTACATGCTGCGGTAGTTGAACCCCTTTCCTCTGCATGACCTGTCATTGCCACTGTAAATAGATGAAACCCACTATCATGAGTAGGAGTTGTTTGAGCCCTGTTGTGCCTACTCATTCACGCTTGTTTGCCATGCCTGCTATTGCTTAGAGTTGAGCTAGGTCCGATTCATCGGGGATGAATTGGAATGGTGATGAACATATCCTACCGTGTGTTAGCTAAGTGTGTGAACACGATTTGGTAAAGGTAACGATGAGAGGCCATGTAGGAGTACATGGTGGGTTGTTTCATTGGAACCATCCTTAGGAACTGACATCTGTGTATGTGATTTAAGACCAGCTACTAGCACACGTTGGTCCCGAAACCAATGGACCCTCTCGACTTACTAACCGCCATGTCCTCTGTCCAGGAGTTGCAAGTAGTTTCTGGTTTTGTAGTATGCTGGAGGCCGTGCGCAGCGCTGACCCGAGGGTTGGGCTGTGATGCGGTAGGCACGTGTCTCGGTGTACCGAGTCGCCCGTTTGGTGACCCGGGAACCCTGTACACATCGTTTGGGGCCGTTGAGGACACCCCGACCAGATTTCCTTGCGGATGGAACCCGAATAGGCGATAAACCTGGACTAGGGACTTGTGTGGTTAGTCAGGTCGTGGCCGACACCCTCGCTGGGCTTCCGCTTGAAGGTTGCCGAGTACATGTCGTGTAAACATTGATAAGTGGTGAGAGCGTGTGTGAAGAAGTACACCCCTGCAGGGTTAACATCATCTATTCGAATACTCGCGTCCACAGTAAAGGACAACTTGGTTGCGTATACAGTTCATAGACAAGTGAAAGTGGATACTCTAAAATGCACGAGATAAGCGTGAGTGCTATGGATGACGTTCTCGTAGGGAGACAGAAGCGGATCCATAGTGGTGTATTGAGTGGTGAATATGTGGACTCATGTGCACCACCTCAAAAGAGTTACTTGCAGACATAGTTTAGGATAGCCACTGAGTCAAAGCTGGCTTGCTGCAGTTAAACCCCACCATCCCTTTGTTGATACTGATGCATATGTATCTAGTTCTAATGTAAGTCTAGCTAGGTACATTTGTAGTCACGTTTGCTTAATTTATGTTTTTGCAGAGAGACTTCAGTCTCACTAGTAGTTCTGCGTGGACTTCGACGTTTAGCTTGTTACCTCAGCTACGACCTTGTACCCTTGGGAGGGTCTTGTAGATAGTCAGGCTTCTCAGCCTTTTTCATTTGTAGTTGTCTGTACTCAGACATGTTTATGCTTCCGCTGGTTGCTTGTATGCTCTATATGTTGGGTCATGAGACCCATGTTTGTAATAGTTGGCTCCTCAGAGCCTAATGAATAAATACTTTGAGTTATAGAGTTTTGTTGTGATGCCATGTTGTATTTGCACATATCGAGCATATTGTTTGTATGATTTGAAATGCTTGGTATGTGTGGTATCCGACAACCTAGTTGTTTATCCTTGGTAGCCTCTCTTACCGGGAAATCTCTCCTAGTGCTTCCACTGAGCCATGGTAGCTTGCTACTGCTTTGGAACACTTAGGCCGGCCGGCATGTGTCTTTCTTCGTTCATGTGTCTGTCCCTTCGGGGAAATGTCATGTGGTGTCTACCGAAAGTCCTGTTCGCGTGCTACAGCCTGGATTCTCTGGAGTCCTGTTAGCCCAGCTGCTACAGCCTGGATTCACTCGCTGATGACTGACATGTTCGTTGCTGGGTCATGTATGCTTGTCCCTGTAAGTTAGTGCCACTTTGGGTTTACGACTAGTCATGTCGGCCCGGGTTCTTTGTCATATGGATGCTAGCGACACTAATATATACGTGAGCCAAAAGGCGCAAACGATCCCGAGCTAGGTAAGGTGGCACCCATGGTAATACCGTGTGTGAGTCCACAAAGTGATATGATGTGTTAGATGCTAGATCGGCGTGACTTAGGATCGGGGTCCTGACAGCTTGGGTATCAGAGCCTGACTACCTATAGGATTACCTAGCCAAGCTGGTCGATGTCGAGTCTAGAAATGCTTTAGTTATATAAGGGAATTGGTTGTGAAAGGGGACGTAAGGCTCTTTTTACTCCTTTACCTTATGCCCTTCTGATCTGAGTCAACCTCTTCTTTTCTACGGGGGTTAACAACTAGGCTTCTCAACTTTCTATCGGGATCACGTGTTACTAATCTGTAGACTCATAGGATTGATGGATTCAAGCCTCAGTTCAATTCCTACTACTTCCGTGTGTTGACAATTGATCTCAGAACCTTGATATTGTGATGTTAAGTGGGTATGCCACCAATTTGCAGGATGTCGCAAATCTTTTGAGCATTTACAATCGTTATGCTGTCCGAGTCATCCCAGGTTTCTAAATAGTCTGATGCATTTGCAACTCCCTTCTTTCCGTCCCCGATGTTCTTTTGGGCCAGATCAAGCACACTAATCAGTGAGTTGAGGTACTCTATTGCCTCGACATATATGTTGGAGCTATTCTTATGACCCTAGGTGTCTTAGGGAGTCATCTAGTAATCTAGCCATGTTTTGTGTTCCCAGTGTGATGATTCTGGCCATCATTCTTGAAAGCATCCTGTGATGTTATCTAGTTAGTAGGCATTCTATTCATGGGTTTTTGGACCCGAGATTCACTCTACTCATTCATGTTGATAGTGTTTGCTAGTTCCTTTAGGTTATTAGTAACCTTTGCGATAGTCCTCGTGGTTCATAGTATATCCTTCTTCCAAATACCATGAACCATCCTTGGCAGAAGTTCTTTTCAACCGAAAGATCATAATAAGAGTGCTCTTGATGACTTCTCGATTCTATGTTGTGACTCTGCCAGTTCTATCTTTCTGCATGGGTTATCCGGAAGAAATATGTTGAACTCGTTCGACATGCTAATCTATGCATCCACAACTTAGAAAACCATATGTTCCTTTGGGTTGTCCCTCCTTAGCTGTATTTCGACCATCATCTATCAATTGATAGTCAAGAGTATGTGTGCATTCATGTTCATCGATGACTATTATTTTTGTGGTCCGTCAAGCCATTCTACTCCAGAATGACTAGGAGAAACAAACTCCAGTACCTCATCCCGCAGATCAAAGTGTCAATCCAGCTTTTGTTCTTTCTACCCTGGAGTATATATTACCGTATTATATCAAGAATGTCATGGGAATTGCACACCATCTTATGAATTCTTGGTACAGTGATACTCCTCGCCATCATTATTCATTCCTCGGTCTCCATGTTGTTGTGACCGAAATGCCGACAAGAGAACTGTGATGTGTGAAATCAGTACTCCTAGCAACCCAGACGCTTGGTAGTTAATGGACAACAATCTCATTCTTAGCATGTTGGTTATTCAATCATCATCCTGAGATTGATCATGTTACCTAGTCCATTTTTCCTGGTGCACTCTTCGATCAATGAGTTAGGATTGTGTCAATCCCTTGCTCTTTTGATCATATCGTCTTGCTCTGAAAAGCAAGATTGTTCTTGAGCTTAGTAACATATCGGTGGTTCGTGATTTTCCGAATATCTTCTTGAAAGTATTACCAGGATGTTACGTAACCGCTATGTTCGGTTCGTGATCATGTTGGTTTTCCTCCAAACCACCCATTCTCCAAGATTCCGTGTTGGATACCCTGAACTAGTCAGTTGAGCAAAACAACAACTTGGAGAGTTGGAAGATGAAAGCTTGTCCCACTTAGTGCATTTCGGAAGGGATATCCTTGTGCTGTGTGTTTGTTGAAGAAAGATGGTATCTTTATCGATTAATCCTTCTGATCAATTGCTGGCGTTATTGTCTTATCCAATCTTTGATTTGAGCATGGACTATCATCAAATCAAATCAGAACCAACGATGATCGTAATGTTGTCTTACTCGTGGTTATCTCCTCGAGCATACACCATTATATCTTTTGGGTCTGACCAATGCTATCACCGTGTTCATTTAATTGTGGAATTCCATCTATATGGTAACCTGGATGAAATTTTGTTGAGCCCATCGACAACATCATTATTCTATCCATGATTTTGTTGAACATTAATCTAGTGTTGGAAACTTTTGAAGGCATTTCTTCATGCTAGCTCATGAAGCATATGTTCGGATGAAAGAAGTGACTTCCTTTAATTCATGTGCAATCGATGCAAGTTGCCGCTGTGAATTCGAGAAAGTTAGTTTTGCTTCCTCTGCAATCATCCCAAGTCAGTCATGCATATGTGCGAAGTATTATGTGGTCTGGAGACTTGGAACCTTCATTCTATATGTATCCCTAGCACACCAAGCCACTAACTGATTTGTTCAAGGAGAAGAAGGTCCTTCATAAGAGCTAATCACATGACTTATGCAAGGACTTTGTTATCCGTGATGATGGTTCCCAACCAGAACCCGGTAGTGTTTCATTGTAAGACTACTACGTGGTCATGCCTGTCTGGGATAGCGTGTTCACATGTATGTAGCAAAACCCGCTCATGTTTTGGAGCTTACTACCATAGTCCATTTCCCGAGAATCTCGCAACGTCATCTCATCGATTTGTATTGCTACATTTTTTCCAGACATGTTGTCCGAAATATCCTGTTACCAACCAGATTTGAATCTCAGGCACATATGATGGTTGGAACATTCCCAACATTTGCATTTTGTTCCTAGCTTGCACCGCCATTGTGCCAATTTCCCATGGGCTGCCTTCTCAGCAGTTGATGTCCAATATCATCTTCAAAAGTGGACCTACCATGGGTCCCATCCATTTCCGATGTTAAGCAAAAATCATCCATTGCATTGTCCTCAGCAAGGTAGTCAGCATCATCCATTTTAGTCTGAGTATACTATTCTCCCGAACTCCCTCGAGCGATTGATTGAGATTTGCCTTAGGCTTGTATAGAGAATTTCAATGATCTAGTTATCAAAAGTAATTCTTTTGAAATCCAATGAGTCCCCTTCTCTAAGGTGCCCCGTTTTGGAATCATGACAACTATCTCCTCGCTACTTTGAAACCATGCAGCATCTTACTGAAGCGTGGGATCATTGCCCACAAAATTGAACCATCGTCGTCTACTTCCTTCCATCAATCCTAACGTGTGTTCTATGTCTCAACTCAAGAGATGTTCTTACATCTCACACCATGAGTTGATCTTCAGTGCTCGATCTTTGAGGAGATCGATTCCTATAGAGTTTCTTTCTATCGTCATCATGTTGGATGAAGATCTCGACAACAAGGATATCAAGATCAACATGATGCAAGCAATCAACATTCTTATGAAGTGCAACTTAGATCATGAAGATCGTGTTAGCTTGTGTCCCCTCTGTCTTCTTATCTCACGTCTTGAATCTTGGGACGAGATTCTTGTTTAGTGGGGGTGAGTTGTCACATCCCTAGTCTCGTAGTGCTCTAGGCTAGCATTTGCATCCATGCATCATGTCTAAATTTATTTGAAACTTGAAATGGGGGTGATCAAACCCTAGCACTTTGAAATCCAACTAGGTCCAGCTTAAAAAAATGCATTCAATGAACCCAAAATGCTTCCATCAATGTTTGATAATTTTGGCAAGGCTTGAGACCAAACCAAAAATAGTGAACATTTTTGTGGAATATTTGGGCACTAAATTTAAATCACTATTGTATTTGAATTTGAATCTATATTCTTAATATATGGAATATATTTTCAAATGTCTCTGCTATAATTTTATGTGCTTTTGGAATAGTCGAGAGAAGTAACATAAAATTATTCATAATGTTTTGGCATTGTTTGAATTCTAAAATAGTGGAAAAATAAAAGAAACAAAAAGAAAACAGAAGAAAAGGAAATGGAAACAGAAACCTACCTGCCAGCCCACCACTGTAGCAGCCCAACTGGGCAAAGCCAGCTCAGCCCACCCGGGGCAGCGTTGTCTTCTTCCTTCTGCCAGGAGGAGAAGCAGCTGCGTGCCCGGCGCGCACACGAGCCGCGCCAGCTCCTCCTTCCTGCCTGGCTCCTCCCCGATGAACCTAGACGGCGCCACGACAGCCCCTCGACGCCTCAGCCTCTCCCTTGATCCCATTCCCTACTCTGCTCCCTCCCTTCTCTCTGTTTGTCAGCGCCCGAGAACGCTGACGAGCATCGCCGCATCCACCGGCCCTCCCTCGCCCATCCAGCGTGTCCAGAAGAACCGTCGTCCTCCCCTGCATCGTCTACACCAAGCCGTTCGACGTCGGGAAGCCTGCAAGGACGCTAGCGACCCCTTCTTCAACCTTCGGTCCCCGAGATCGCCGGCGACCCCGCGCTCACCTTGCTGCCTCCCCGAGCTCGCTGACCACCCCTGCAGACCCACCATGAGCTTCCCTTCATTTCCACTCATCCCTACACCCATCGCATCGCCTATCCGTCGATCCCACCTCGGCTGAAGCTCGACGCCGCAGTACCTCATCGTCGCCATGGCTACTGCCACTGCAGCTCGCAGCACAGCACACCACTGCATGCGGGGTGCTCCCAAGAGCCTACTGCACCCACTAGATCGTCCAGAGATGCACGCTAGCGCTGTCCCTGTGCACGACCGAACTCCGGCCACCGCCCCGCTCACCGCCACAGCTCACCCTAGCTCCTCCATTGATGTAGGGTAGAACCCTAATCGCCCAATCTTTCACGTAAGCAGCGGATCCCGTGATGAACATGAAGAACACGAGGGGAAACACAAGAGAAACAATAAACCAACAAGAAATAGTCACACATAGGCTAGATCCTCTAGTACATAAGATATCACATGATCCACGGGCAACTAAGGATGATACAAATGTAGGCGGTCTTCTCCGTGAGGAGGTCTTGAGGTCTTCTCCGCAAGGAGGTCTTGAATCCAAAGGGATCTTCTCTGAAGAGGGGTCATAGTCTCTCTCATGGAGTATATCCGATGTGGATGAGCAATGCTCTATCTCTAATATTAACTAAACCACTGCTAACCCTAACACATAGGTAGGAGAAGAGTATATATAGTCTAGGTGGGCGAAGGGGTACACGGGCCTCGGGTCCTTACACTATGCGCAGACAGGGGAGGCCGGACGTTCTGGCGACGGGCCGGATGTCCGGGCTTTCATGAGGGGCCGGATATTCGGGCTAGATGCGCTGGCCTTGCTGCTCTCTGGATCGGTGGTGTCCAGATAGCCGGGCTTGAGGCCGGATTTTCCGAGCTGGGCCGGATGTCCAGGCTGTCGCCGGATGTCCGGGGCGTGTAGATGGTTGGCGGCTGGAATGCTGCTATGGTGGATGTCTTCAGCGGCTGGATGTCCGGGCTAGGGGCCGGATGTCCGGGCCCTGGTGCTGACTTCTTCTCCTTCCGGCGTTCCTCTTCATCCGTGGACTTGGCGGCTTCTGCGTGTTCACGTGC
>NC_057812.1:352906094-352923355 GCF_018294505.1 Triticum aestivum | reverse complement strand
TCCTCTTGGTACCTAATCATGCACAACATCTCGGATTTAGGTAGTAGCCATGTCTTGAGAGGATCATATGTAATATCACTAAGGAGAGAAGTCACCTCGGTCTCGAGAGCTCTAGCTCTAGCTCGAGTCATGGGTCCTCTTGGCACTTCGTGAAGCGATAGTAGGTCCATGGGGATAACCGTAGGATGCTCCGCATCATCTCCCCTCCCTTGGGGAAGATCCGACCTCGGATAGAAATCCTCATCACCGTGGTAGGGCGAGAGATCGTTGACGTTGAAGATGTCGCTCACAGAGTACTTGTCGCGCGGGAGGTCGATCTTGTAGGTGTTGTTGTTGTAGCGTTCAAGCACCTTGAAGGGTCCATTTTCTCGTGGTCAAAGTTTGGACTTGCCTTCGTTGGGGAAGCGGTCCTTGCGAAGGTGTAGCCACACAGGATCTCCAATGTTGAATACCATGGGGTGCTTGTTAATGTTGCGCTTGGTCGCAAGTCGTTGTACTTGGCGCTCAATGCTGTGCCTTGTATCTTCATGGACCTTCTTGAGATGGTTCACACGTGCACTTGCGTCCATATTGATGCTCTCTTGTAGTGGTAGAGGAAGGATGTCCAATGGTGACAATGTGTTGAATCCGTAGACGACCTCGAAGGGGACTTGCCGGTAGTTGAGTGTCTTGCACAGTTGTAGGCGAACTCGGCGATAGGTAGGCACTCCTCCCACTCCTTAATGTTCTTCTTGATGAGCACTCGAAGTAGAGCGGAGAGTGTTCGGTTGGTCACCTCTGTTTGGCCATCGGTTTGAGGATGGTAAGCCATGGAGAAGAGTAGCTTGATTCCGAGCTTGGCGCATAGTGTCTTCCAAAAGTAGCTTAGGAACTTGACGTGGCGGTCCGAGATGATCGTCTTTGGCACTCCGTGTAGACGCAAAATTTCTCTACAAAAGATATTAGCAACATGTGAAGCATCGGTCAACAACAACAAATACAGAATCCTTTCCATTTCAAGTTCTAGGCAATCCAAGTATAAAATCCATGCTAATGTCTTCCCATGGTTGATATGGAATTGGGAGAGGCATGTAAAGGCCATGGGATTGAGCTTTAGACTTAGCTTTGCGACAAGTAGAGCATCGGTTGGTGAAGCAGTTGGCGTCGCGAAACATCCTGGGCCAATAATAGTTCTTGGAGAGCGTAGCGAAAGTCTTGTCGCGTCCAAAATGTCCCATTAAGCCTCCTCCATGAGATTCCTGCAAAAGCAACAAACGAAGAGAAGACTCGAGGATGCAAAGCTTGTTAGCTCTCATAATGATGCGAAGCATCCTACGGTCATCCCCATGGACCCACCACCGTCTCAAGAAGCGCCAAGAGGACCTATGACTAGAGCTAGAGCTAGAGCTCTCGAGACCAAGGTGACTTATCTCCTTAGTAACATTACATATGACCCTCTCGAGATATGGTTTCTACCGAAGTCCGAGACATTATGCATGATTAGGTACCAAGAGGACCCTCCCGAAGATACACGTGAAGACGGACAAGCCGCCAAGTCCACGGATGAAGAGGAATGCCGGAAGGAGAAGAAGGCATCTCCAGGGCCCGGACATCTGGCCCCCAGCCCGGACGTCCGACCGCTGAAGACTCCAACTACAGCAGCATTCCAGCCGCCAAGCCCCTACAAGCCCCGGACATCCGGCCCCGCCAGCCCGACGTCCGGCCCTTCCCAAGTGCCCGAATATCCAGCCTCCAGCCCGGAAATCCGGACCCCTCCGAACTCGAGAGCAACAAACCAGCCGCTCCATCCCGGACATCCGGCCTCGCCTGAAAGCCCGCACATCTGGCCCGACGCCCGGACGTCCGACCTCCCCTGTCTGCGCACAGTGAAGGGCTGAGGCCCGTGTACCCCTCTCCCCCCTAGACTATATATACTCCACCTCGTCCAACTTTCTAGGGTTAGCAAAGGATTAGCTCATATTTTGTGTGAGAGCTTTGCTCATCCACTTTGATATCTTCTCCTCGGAGATTCGAGCCTCCATCGGAGAAGACCCCCAAGCAGATTCAAGACCCCTTTTAGGGAAGAACTCAAGACCTCCTCACGGAGAAGACCGGCTACCCTTGTATCGTCCTTACTTGTCCGTGGATTGTGTATCTTTCCTTATGTACTTGAGGATCTGGCACATGTGTGACCTATTCGTGTTGGTTTAGTGTTTCCTCTTGTGTTTCACCTTGTGTTTTCCCTCTTTTCCCTCTCGTGTTCCTCGTGCTCTTCGTGGGATACGCTCCTTTCGTTAAAGATCGGCCGATTAGGGTTCCACCCTACATCATCTTGGTATCAAGAGCCACGTTGATCACGATTTCGGAGCCTCCCTGTTGTGTTGCTAGCCTTGTTTTTGTTGATTTTGTCCCTACTTCAAAAATTCCGCACAAAAATAGCCCCAATTTTTTTTGTGATTTGTTGGTGTGATGAAGTTTTGTTGGATTTGATCCGTGGATTTCGTGTGTTGCAGGTAGATCTAGCTTTCCATCCACTTTTCCCCAATTTCCATCCACAAATTTCTCCGAATTTTTCCCAGATTTGACCTCTCCTCGCGAGGATCTTCGAATCCATCCACGGATCCAGAGCCCGGACATCCGGCCGACAAGCCCGGACATCCGGCCCCTGGCAGCACCAATTCTTCTCCACCGCCTGTTTTCTGTCCATTTTTCGCCAAATTTTTTTCTGGTGCCCACACATACTTCCGCATACCTCCACCACTTCCGCATAGCGCCACCATATAGCACATACACAACCACCGCTTACCAACACCAACTTCGACAATTTTGGTCCAATTTTTCTTTGAGAATTTGAGTTGCGGTTCCGTGTCCTACTTGTGTTTCAGCTATTTAGGTACGGTTCGACATCAACATCACTGCCGCTCATCTTCGCCACGGACGTGTCATCAACAACACCACCTCGACTACATCTTGGTTTTCATGCCACCATTTTGACACCATACCGTAAGCAAGAACGGTAACCTCATCTTGGTATTGGACATATCACTCTTGCCATTACATTGATAGCCATCATAGCCTTACTCCTTTGCGTTCCTTAACCATCGAGACTAGCCTTTGAATATTGCCGGCAACGAGACTTGTCACTTAGTGATCATTCTTCCCATAGCATACATAGATCATTGTTGCATATCTTGGTATCATCTCTTATGTCACAAGGTTGTCATCGCATACACAATTGCTATCTTCGTTCATCAAGCATTGCATGAGAAAAGAGCTCAAACATCAAAGAGCCAAACAAGCTTTTAAGAAAAAAGGAAAAGATATGCAAAGAGCTTTTAAGCAAGAACCATAGCATCATAAAACATTAAGATTGTCATACTCGATCATCTTGGATCATATCCTAGAAACACCTTGCATAGAGCATACTTGGGATAAAAGTCGTTGCATTTTTGCTAAGTAGGTTGTGCACAAGTTCTTTGTATCCACCTATTGTGCAAGCGTGCTAGCGTCTCTCTAGTGTTGTGCAACAAGAGCATTTTTGTGGATTCCACATTTTGGCTCACCCTTGGTTGCACGACCCCACTTATCTTTTTGCATGTGTGTTTCCGTGTACCTTATCTTGCTTGGTCTACTTCTTGCATTGCAATCTTGCGAATCTTTTCCAACATTATTGAAGCTCACTTACAATTGCATCAAATTTTGTGCCACCAGCCTAGCCAAGCTCCACCATAAGCTTTTACTTGTGTAGCTGTGAGAAACCGACAAGAACTAGTACCAATTTGTGCTATTTCTTTGTCCTACATTGGAGTGATAATCGATCCTCTTTCAACTTCGGTCAAGGTACATTTGGTATTCGTTCTTCTCTTTCTACCACTCACATTTTTCTTGGAATGATGGATAGGCTAAGTACTTCTACCAACCCACTCTTCATTGAGCACGACGACGACATGAACTCCCACGTCACCAAGAGCCACCTCTTTGGTGCACAACGTGCTTTGCATCAAGAGCAACAAGCAATGAGTGAACGCATCGACAACCTCGCTGCTGACTTGCGACTCTTCGAGCAACGTACAAGGGACTACTTCGACCACAAGCTCGACGATCACAAGCAAGAGAATGATGCAAGGATGGATGAGATTCCCGATTTGTTGCTCAACCGCTCTTCTTCCACTTTGTCCTCTTCAAGAAGGACCCGCTCAAGTCGACACTCCGACTTCACCCTCTCCGGATCAAGTACACCGACATCGAACACTCTTCGCCGTGCCGCGCGCAACGATCGTCAAGCAAGCCTCAATCCTCTAAACGACACCATCTCTCAAGAGACCCGACAACGTCAAACCCAAGAGGGTTTTACACTAGCACGAGAACGGCAACGACAACGCCAACATGATGAGGAAGAGCGAGCGCATTTACACCAAGAAGCACAAGATGCCGACACACAACGCCAAGAACAACAACTCCGTGAAGCTCAAGCATTTGCGGTGCAACAAGCCCTCCAAGATTCAAGTCGAGCCGTAGCCAACCGAGGCCGACAAGCTCGTGAAGATGAAGAAGCACTTCGCGAAGAAATTCAAGAACGAACATTTCAAGCTCGCGTGCATCGTCAAGTTCCTCAAGTTCCTCCTCGAGCTCGACAAGCTCCTCCACAAGCTCGCCAAGAACATCAAGTTCATCAAGAGCATGACGACAATGGAAATCCTCCATGACAAGAGCAACATGAGGTTGACAACCGTCCTCACCAAGAGCAACATGAGCATGACAATCATCAACAACATGGACGTCATCATCCCCGACCCCAACACAATGAAGAGCAACACTACGGCAAGCTCAAGTTCACCATGCCCAAGTTCAATGGAAGCAACGATCCTGAAGAGCCAACAACACGGAAGATGATGAGCAAACATTGGCAAGTTTCTTGAATGGACTCAACCATCCTATCAAGAAGACCGCCGACTTCCAACCATACTCGAACCTCATCTAGCTAGTGCATCAAGCTACCAAAGCGGAAATTCAAGTGCAAGACGATTACAAGTATGCCAAGTTCTCATCCAAGTCCTATGGCTTCTCCAACACCCATGCTTAAATGAATCCCACACCGTCTACCAAGCCTTCTACGAGCAACGTCGACAAGTCGAGTTTCAAGAAAGCTTCGTCAACTCCAAGTCATCCTCCTACTACAAGCAACTTCAAGCCGAGAGCTTCATCATCATCAACCCCCACCGATGAGACCGTCAAGACAAGTTCCTTCAAATGCTTCACATGCGGAGGCCGAGGCCACAAGTCCTATGAGTGCACCAACAAGCGGACCATGATCCTCAACGATGACGGCACCTACGACTCGATGAGTGAAGGAGAAATGGTCGCTCTTGAGCAAGTCACCATGCACCCGCAAGTGAACGATGAAGAGGAACAAGTGTTTGGCGATGAAGATTCAAGTCCCGCTCTTGTTGTCTCCAAGGTCTTGACTCTCCAAAATCACCAAGAAGAAGACCAAAGATGCCACATATTCCACACCAAGGCGAGCATCAATGGAAGATCCGTCAAGGTCATCATTGATGGAGGGAATTTACATAATCTCGCAAGTGAAGAACTTTGCTCCAAGCTCCAATTACCCAAGATGAAGCACCCACATCCATACAAAGTGCAATGTCTTAGTGACTCCGGCACTATCCAAGTCGAGCATCGAGTACAAGTCTCCTTCAAAATCGGCGCCTACGAAGACACCTTAGAGTGTGATGTCGTTCCAATGACCGTTTGCCACATTCTCCTTGGACGCCCATGGCAATATGATAGAGGAGTCATCCACAACGGCCGAACGAACCACTACATCTTCAAGATGAAGGGCAAGGAGTACGTACTTCGTACCATGTCTCCAAGCCAAGTTGTCACCAACAAGCAAGCCACCCATCGTGAAGATCATAGTGAGAGAGCGAGCCACCAAAAAGAGAGTGAGCGCCACAAGCCCAAATCGAGCACCTCCACGATGAGAGAAAAGAAGAACTTAGTCCTATTTTCCACCAAAAGTGAGATAAGAGGAGTGTGTGAGAACCCATCTAGTGTCGTACACTATGTCCTTTTGTGCAAGGACAATGCACCACAAGCTAAAACTTCTCACACTCTTCCTCTAGTGTTGTCTTCTCTTTTGCAGGAATTTGACGATCTTTTCCCTGACGAGCTACCTCCGGGACTACATCCACTATGAGGCATTGAGCATCGCATCGACCTCATCCCCGGAGCACCTCTTCTGAACAAAGCTCCCTACTGCGTCAACCCTGAAGAAACCAAATAAATACAAAGGCAAGTAAAGCATCTCATATACCATGGACATGTGCGGGAAAGTTTGAGCCCTTGTGCTGTCCCGGTCATTCTTGTACCAAAACGAGACGGAAGCTTTCGCATGTGCTCCGAATGTAGACCTATCAATGCTATCACCGTTCGTTATAGGTATCCCATTCCATGCATTGATGATATGCTTGATGAACTTAGTGGTGCCACTATATTTTCCAAAATTGATCTTAAGAGTGGTTACTATCAAATCTGCATACACGAGGGTGATGAATGGAAAACCGCTTTCAAAACCAAGTTTGGCTTGTATGAGTGGTTAGTCATGCCTATGGGTCCCTCAGAAGCACCGGGTACTTTTATGTGTCTTATGAATCATGTATTTCGCCCTTACATTTGTGTGTTTGTTGTGGTCTACTTCGATGATATACTTGTTTTTAGCATGTTTCTCAAAGAGCATGTCATCCATGTCCGAACCGTTTTGCAAACTCTTCGAAAAGAGCATATCTATGCTAATATGGAGAAATGCCTTTTTGGCATTGACAAGCTTGTTTTCTTGGGTTTTGTTGTTTCCTCTAAGGGTGTTCATGTAGATAAGTCCAAGATAAATGCTATCAAGACTTGGCCAAAACCAACCAATTTGCAACAAGTGCGTAGCTTTCTTGGCCTTGCGGGTTTCTATCGTCGCTTTGTGAAAATTTTAGCACCATTGCCTCGCCTTTGCATGCTTTGAGCAAGAAGAATGTGCCTTTTGTTTAGGGACCATCCCAAGACACCGCTTTCAAT
The DNA here is from genome assembly GCF_018294505.1 of Triticum aestivum. Taxonomy (NCBI): domain Eukaryota; kingdom Viridiplantae; phylum Streptophyta; class Magnoliopsida; order Poales; family Poaceae; genus Triticum; species Triticum aestivum. The sequence goes on along the minus strand of NC_057812.1, from coordinate 352,916,308 downwards.
GAGCTTAAGAATTTGCTTACTCATGCTCCTGTGCTTGCTTTACCAAACTTTGACATACCCTTTGAGATTCATTGCGATGCTAGTGGTAATGGCATAGGATGTGTGTTAATGCAAGAGAAGCACCCCATAGCTTACTTTAGTGAGAAACTCTTCGGCGCGCAACTCGATTACCCCATATATGACAAAGACCTACATGCTTTAGTACATGTTTTGCATGAATGGGAACACTATCTCCGCCCTCTTGAGTTTATCATTCGTACCGATCATGAAACGCTCAAGTATCTTAAGGACCAAACCAAGTTGAACAAGCATCATGCTACATGTAGTGAATTTATTGAGTCTTTTCCTTATGTCATCAAGTACATTAAAGGTAAAGAAAACATTGTGGCGGATGCCCTTTCCCGCATATGCATGCTTGTTACTGAACTTTAATTGGATGTCATTGGCTTTGAGCATATAAAAGACTTGTATGAGCATGATCCTACTTTTGCTACTCCTTATGCCAAGAGTTTGACGCACACCTCTTGGGAACTCTATTACATCAAAGATGGATATCTTATGAGAGCTAACAAACTTTGCATCCCCGAGTCTTCTCTTCGTTCGTTGCTTTTGCAGGAATCTCATGGAGGAGGCCTAATGGGACATTTTGGACATGACAAGACTTCGCCACGCTCTCGAAGAACTAATTTTGGCCCAAGATGTCTCGCGACGTCAACCGCTTCACCAACCGATGCTCTACATGTCGCAAAGCTAAGTCTAAATCTCAATCCCATGGCATTTACATGTCTCTCCCAATTCCATATCAACCATGGGAAGACATTAGCATGGATTTCATACTTGGATTGCCTAGGACTAGCAATGGAAAGGATTTGGTATTTGTTGTTGTTGACTGTTTCTCTAAGATGGCACATTTTATTCCTTGCAACAACATAGATGATGCTTCACATGTTGCTAATCTCTTTTGTAGGGAAATATTGCGTCTACATGGAGTGCCAAAGACTATCGTCTCAGACTGCGACGTCACATTCCTTAGCTACTTTTGGAAGACCTTATGCGCCAAGCTCGGAATCAAGCTACTCTTCTCCACGGCGTATCATCCACAAACCGACGGCCAAACGGAAGTTACCAACCACACACTCTCCACTCTACTTCGAGTTCGCCTACTACCTATCACCGGGGATGCAAAGTTTGTTAGCTCTCATAAGATATCCATCTTTGATGTAATAGCGTTCCCAAGATGTATGCGTAAAACATTTGGCATAAGGAATAGCAAAAGTAGGATCATGCTCATACAAGTCCTTTATGTGCTCAAAGCCAATGACATCCAATTCAAGTTGAATGACAAGCATGCATATGCGGGAAAAGGAATCCACCACAACATTTTCCTTACCCTTGACGTACTTGATGACATAAGGAAAAGACTCAGTGAATTCACTCCATTTAGCATGACGCTTGTTCAACTTGGTTTGACCCTTAAGGTACTTGGGCGTTTCATGATCGGTATGAATGATGAATTCATGAGGGCGAAGATAGTGTTCCCATTCATGCAAAACTCGCACTAGAGCATATAGCTCTTTGTCATAGATGGGGTAATTGAGTTGCGCTCTAGAAAGTTTCTCACTAACGTAAGCTATGGGGTGCTTCTCTTGCGTTAACACACCTCCTATGCCATTACCACTAGCATCACAATGAATCTCAAAGGGTTTGTCAAAGTTGGGTAAAGCAAGCACGATAGCATGAGTAAGCAAATTCTTAAGCTCATTGAAAGCGGTATCTTGGGATGGTACCCAAACAAAAGGCATGTTTTTCTGGCTCAAAGCTTGCAAAGGAGAAGCAATGGTGCTAAAATCTTTCACAAACCGACGATAGAAACCCGCAAGGCCAATAAAGCAACACACTTGATGCAAGTTGGTTGGTTGTGGCCAAGTTTTAATAGCATTGATCTTGGAGTCATCAACATGAACACCCTTATAAGAAACAACAAAACCCAAGAAAACGAGCTTATCAACACCGAAAAGGCACTTTTCCATGTTAGCAAAGAGATGCTCGTTTCGAAGAGTTTGCAAAATGGTTCGAACATGGGTAACATGATCTTGAAGAGATTTGCTATAAACAAGGATATCATCGAAGTAGACCACAACAAACACATCAATGTAAGGGCGAAAGACATGATTCATAAGACGCATAAAAGTACCCGGTGCTTCCGATAGACCTATAGGCATGACTAACCACTCATATAACCCAAACTTGGTTTTGAAAGCGGTTTTCCATTCATCACCCTCTTGTATGCGGATTTGATAGTAACCACATTTAAGATCAATTTTGGAGAATATAGTGGAACCACTAAGTTCATCAAGCATATCAAGAAGTCATGGAATGGGTTACCTATAGCGAACAGTGATAGCATTAATGGGTCTACAATCGGAGCACATGCGAAAGCTACTGTCTCTTTTTGGCACAAGGGCTCAAACTTTCATGCACTTGTCCATGGTTTATGAGATGTTTTACTTTCCTTTGGATTTCTTTGGTTTCTTCGGGGTTGACACGGTATGGAGCTTTATTCAGAAGAGGTGCTTCGGGGATGAGGTCGATGCGGTGCTCGATGCCTCGTAGTGGAGGTAGTCCCGGAGGTAGCTCGTCGGGGAAATATCTTCAAATTCCTGCAAAAGAGAAGATAACACTAAAGGTAGAGCATGAGAGGTGTTAGCGCTTGGTGCGTTGTCCTTGCACAAAAGGACATAGTGTAGGACACTAGATGGGTTCTCACACACTCCTCTTATCTCACTTTTGGTGGAAAATAGGACTAAGTTCGTCTTTCGCTCGTCATGGAGGTGCTCGATTTGGGCTTGTGGTGCTCACTCTCTTTTTGGTGGCTCGCTCTCTCACTATGATCTCCACGATGGGTGGCTTGCTTGTCGGCGAGAACTTGGCTTGGAGACATGGTACGAAGTACGTACTCCTTGCCCTTCATCTTGAATATGTAGTGGTTCATTCGGCCATTGTGGATGACTCCTCTATCAAATTGCCATGGGCGTCCAAGGAGAACGTGGCAAACGGTCATTGGAACGACGTCGCACTCCAAAGTGTCTTCGTAGGCACCAATTTTGAAGGAGACTTGTACTCAATGCTCGACTTGGATAGTGCCGGAGTCGCTAAGCCATTGAACTTTGTAGGGATGTGGGTGCCTCATCTTGGGCAAATTGAGCTTGGAGTAAAGTTCTTCACTTGCGAGGTTATGACAACTCCCTTGATGTAGGGTAGGAACCCTAATCGGCCGATCTTTCAGAAAAGGAGTGGATCCCGCAATGAACATGAAAAACACGAGGAGGGAAATGAGGTGAAAATCACAAGGGGAACATAAGAAAACACTCAAACCAACAAGTAGGATCACACATGCGCTAGATCCATGAACACAAAGGGAGATACAAGATCCAAAGTCAACAACGGACGATACAAGAGGTAACCGGTCTTCTCCATGAGGAGTTCTTGAATCAACGAGCGGATATTCTCCGCAATGAGGTCTTGAATCCAAAGGGATCTTCTCCGAAGAGGGGCGCGGTCTCTCGCGTGGAGTAGATCCGATGTGGATGAGCAATGCTCTATCTCCAAGTATGACCTAAACCAATGCTAACCCTAGAAAGGAGGAGGTGGAGGAGTATATATAGTCTAGGTCCATGAAGGGGTAAGTGAGGGGCGAAAGGGTACATGGGCTTCGGCCCGAGTGTCTGCACACAGGCAAGGCCGGAAGTTCCGGGCAGGTTCCGGCTGGGCTCTGGACTATCCAGAGAGTTGGTGCACTCGGGGCTGGTCTGGACTCCGGGGGCCAGAGGTTCCGGGCAGGTCGGAAGGTCCGGGGGCCGGATGTTCCGGGCAGAGGCCGGAAGTTCCGGGCTTTCCAGAAGCTTGTCCCCGCTTCTTCTTCCTTCTCCTCTTCCATGCTTGGCCTTAGTCCTTGGATCCTGCATGGTCGTCTCGGATGTACTTGAGTATTGCAAGGTCCATGCATGAGGTAGTAGCCATGTCTCATATGTGGAAAGTGACAGTTCGAAGAGGAGTGAGTTCACCTTGTGTACAATGGCGTATGGTTAAGGTCTCATCGTATGTCCTCTTGGGGCTTGGGGAGTAGTTGAAGTGTACATGGGGATGATCGTAGGATGCTCCGCATCATCTCCCCTCCCTTGGGAAAGATCCGACCTCGGATCATGATCCTCATCACCATGGAAACGGTTGTCGTGGATGGACTTGTAGTTGGACGGAGTTGAAGATATTGCGCAATCCAAGTATTCCAAGGTGTCGCCGGAGTGGTATACATGCAAAAAGAGAAAACACAAACAACACTCAGAAATACAATGGTTAGCGCACACAAAGTGTCTATCATGTAAGAATGAGTCTGTGCGGCAAGATTGTTCGTGAAAAAGTGCATGGAGCTTATCAAGATTATCGAGCAAGATATGCAAAGCATTCATGTGCGGAAATACAATCATTGTGCACACATATGTGTTTTGAATACGATCGGTGCAACCATGGTGCAAAATGATGTCATAGTGAGACGGTTTATTAATAGCATGAATATGGCAATGGATGCTCAATATGAATAAGTTATCATGCAAATGATGGTAGGCAATATGATCATGATGTATGAATATGCCATCAAGAACGATCACAACAAATTTGCTAAGGAAATGCACAAGCTCATATATCATGGATGACATGGGAATACAAGATGCAACAATGCAATCATAATGTGAGTAAATCCATGCATAAGATGCAAATTTGTCATGTGTGTGATATGTCCATCGAGCATGACATATCTGAGCACAATCAACAAATATGGAGGTGTTGGTGTACCAATGCTCGATGTCGGGGCATGAGTGGAGGTTCGAAGGTGCATCCAATAAGTCCGAGCGCTCCTCAACTTGAAGGTCCATAAAGCCAATCTCCAATGTCACTCCTCCGTTCGCGAGATGTATCATGTAGACAACAAGAAGGAAACAACAATGAAATAGTGACCCATCCAATATGTGTAATTGAGGATGGCTCAAGGGAAGGAGTTCACCTTTAGGAGATTCTCACAAATGGTGGTGTTGCACATCGTTTATGCCTTCGCATGACCAAGTTGTCACCTAATGGCACCGCCTTGTGAAGCCTCCAAAATGAAAGAACATGAAAAACACTTTGAAAAACAAATGAGGTTAGCAGAAGTGCAAAACCTATCATTCGTGTGGTAAGATACCCAACAAGTGTATGCATCATGCTCATCATAAGAAAGGACAAGGGAGCACTTCATAGTATGGAGGCATATGATGCGAGAACAACCAAATATGATAGGCTCAAGTAAACAAGCATGCATCACAAGTAATATGTCCAAGTCTCCAAGATCAAGAAGCATAGATGCAACAATTGGAGGCAAGCGACAATGATAAAGACAAATCAAGTGAGAGGCATGAACATATATGTCATCAACCCAAGAAAGCGAGTAGGAAAGGAACATGGGTGATGCAACAAAGCAAGCAATCATAGCGATCAAGTGATGTGTGCTAGTAGTGTGAAGATGCAACATACTAGAGGTAATCATGGCAATCATGTCATGTGTGCAAATAGTATGAATGAATAATTCACATGACATAGCACAAGCATGAAAGCACGATATGAGAAAAATATCATCAATGTATTGGCGAGAGGCCATATGTAAATATCAATGGGATATTATGACTCTCCCAACACAACAAGCATCAATAGCATGAGGCACATGATAAACATGGCAATAGCAACAAGGATCTCCACCAAGCATGCAAACACACATAAAAGTACCATAACGGTGAATCATGGGTAGATGCAAGCAAGGGTCACAATTGCATGGCAAAATCATAGAAAGAGGCATAGCATGCAAAGTGAACACTAGAAAATGGGCATAACGTAACAAGTGATATATAGCCCAAAGGCGTGTGAGAGCCAAGTAAAAGGAATGCGCAAAGGCATTGCGCAAAGAGAATGGAGGTAAGGATAGTCCACGGGATCCCAAGTCATCATTGCTCTCAAGAGATCGTTTTGTCAACTCTTGGGATTGAGAGGTTGACAAATATACGTGAGTACCTACACAAAACAAAGACAAAGGGAAAATTGCGTGTGCATGGTATATGTACACATCATCCATCATGATGCGCACGTGCATGTGTTGGTTAGCACAAAAGATACAATGCTCAAATAAATGAGATGCATGATATAGAAACATGTCATCCATCATGATAGGTTTGTTGTTATGTATAGCATAATGGAGACTCAAGTTGTGTAATGCATCACAAGAAATATCTAGAGCATTGTTATACGTGGAATGCATATGGTGCAAGCAATTATGAGAATCATGCAATGTATGGAATGCATCAAAATCTCCTAATGTGTATGAGGAAACTATGGGGGTCTCCTCATGATCATTAGTGGAAACATCACACGGAGAATATTGACAATATCCAAAACAATGCATATTTGGAACATTGTGATCATGGCATGGTATAGTAGATGAATTATGCAAATCATATAAAGGAAGCATGGCAATATCATGACATGAAAAACAAAAGCCAATGACCATCATCTCGTCATCTATGCCATAAGTGCAAATAGGATTTATTTTAATGGGGCATGCATAGCTACTATGTTGAGATTGAAGTGGTGCAATATGGGATATCTCACTCATAGCATATGACAAGGTTAATGGATTGTCAAACATGATGTGACAAAAAGAATTTTAACATGATATCCTATGGATCATAACATCACAACTAGGCAACTCAACATGCTCATCATCATATTCATCATAAATAGGTAAGTCGTGACATGAAGAAGTCGCACTAGCATGAAGCATGGGAATAGGTGGATCAACATCATGCAAGCAATCATTGGTGAGATAGTCCACTAGTGGGACAAGAGAAGCACCATAACCTATTTTACCTTTGGAGCATCGCTCATGTTTAGTTGGTGAGGTGTCGAAGACGAAGTCGTGGTCATCTTCATCTTAATGGAACCATGTGGGGGTGCATCATCTTCCACCATGGCCATCGTCATCTCCATTGGAGGCATGGACTCGTCGAGGATAGGCATGTCTTCATGTAGGAGACCTGGCACCAAAGAAGAAAACACACTCGGATTAGAGGTTAAGTCGTCAGAAATCATAGTGGCCTCACATGCCATGTCAACTACCTCACTCACTAAGTGTTGTGGCTCACTCACTCCCTCTTGGATGCTCTCACTCATATGGTTGGTGGAGTCACTCAAATGGCTCGCAACCTCACATAGGATGTGTGGCATGATCTCAAGTATGGGGCTAGTGGTGGTCACACTCATCCTCTCGTAGGAAATGCACTCAATGTCATATATGGTGGAGTCACTCATCTCACTCATGGAGTGGTGGCTCTCCTCACATGGAAATTGGGTAATCTCATGATATGTGGGTGTCGAAGAGATGTAGGTGCAAACGTCTCCATAGTCAATAATGTCGTCGTCGTAGCCGTGGATGAAGGCCGAAGATAGCACATCATCAATCTCCTCTAAGACCAAAGATAAGGTATCATGTGCGGTCTTGTAGCTTGACTCGGAGTATGACTCCAATATGGGCGCCGTCTTCATGTTGTTGAAGAGGTTCATGCTCGTCGCCATTGTCGAAGGGGATGGACCTAGCTCAATAGTCTTGGCGCCGTCTTGTTCTTAGAGGCCCATGATGTGGAGCATCCTATGGACATCACCATGTAAAGAGTTCATTTGGCAAGTGACACGTGCGACATCTACTTCACATACATAAAGGTGAATCCTCTCCTTTACACGTGCTCACTTGACCCCTTCGAGGATGGTATACTACTTGACCCTCCATCGTGCATGCATAGGTATTGTCGGAGCTTCACGAATGTCGAGCAGGAATGCAAGCGCCAAGGAACAACTACACCATCCGCGAGGGAAGCGTGGAAGAGAAGGAAGAAGAAGCCTGGACAAGTTTTTGGAAAGCTCGAAACTTCCGGCCGCTGCCCGGAACTTCCGGCCTCCGGAACCTCCGGCCGTCCCGGAACTTCCGGCCCCGACACATCGAAGCCGTCCGAGAGTGTGCCAACTCCTTGGATAACCCGGACCTTAGCCGGACCTTCGCCCGAAACCTCCGACGCCCGGAGCTTCCGGCTGTCCCCGGAACTTCCGGCTGTCCCCGGAACTTCCGGCTGTCCCCGGAACTTCCGGCCCTGCCTGCACGCAGACACTCGGGCCGAAGCCCATGTACCCTTTCGCCCCTCACTTACCCCTTCGTGGACCTAGACTATATATACTCCTCCACCTCCTCCTTTCTAGGGTTAGCATCGGTTTAGCTCATTTTAGAGATAGAGCATTGCTCATCCACATCAGATCTACTCCACGAGAGAGACGGCGGCCTCTACGGAGAAGATCCCTTTGGATTCAAGACCTCCTTGCGGAGAAGAACTTCAATACCTCCTCACAGAGAAGTCCGGTTACCTCTTGTATCATCCGTTGTTGACTTTGGATCTTGTATCTTCCTTTGTGTTCATGGATCTAGTGCATGTGTGATCATTCTTGTTGGTTTGAGTGTTCTCTTGTGTTCCCCTCGTGATTTTTCCCCTCGTTTCCCTCGTCGTGTTCTTCGTGTTCATCGCGGGATCCGCTCCTTTCATGAAAGATCGGCCATCTAGGGTTCCACCCTACATCATCTTGGTATCTAGAGCCACGTTGATCACGATTTCGGAGCCTCCCCTCTTCATTTTCTAGCCTAATTTTTTTGTGTCCTTCCCCAATTTCAAAAATCCCCACCAAAAATAGCCCCAATTTTTTTGTGATTTGTTGGTTTGACGAAGTTTTGTTGGATTTGATCCGTGGATTTGCCTTGTTACGAGTGGATTTGCCTTCCCCATATTTTCCCACATTTCTATCCATGAAATCTTCCCAATTTTGACCCTGAAAATCGAGTTTTTCTGCCCCCATTCTCAGATCTGGAATTTAGGGTTCGCCCCAGAAGAAATTTCATGACCCCCGGAACTTCCGGACTCCCCAGGAACTTCCGTCCCCCGGAACTTCCGTCCTAGCCCCAGAACTTCCGGGCTAAACAGAAAGTTTACCCAAAAATCCCTAGACTGCCTGCAGTTTTTCCGCGACCCCCGGAACTTCCGGTCTAACCCGAAACATTACATAGAATTTCAGCATCAGCCTTCTTCACCGTTTTCATCACAACTTTTCACTCCGAACTCCAATTTGAGTGTTCTTTGGCTCATTTTGAAGCTATCGACGTGCCCGAGGACCTCACCTTGGTTGCACCACCTTTTGACACCATCAAATTTTGTGAATTTTGGCATCTTTTCCTAGGGCTTCCACAGCATCATCCGCTACACCACCGCCGACTTCCACAACCTAACAATTTTTTGTTCCCCATAGCATTAGCGGTTGTTTGAGTTGTGACTTGAGTGTCCTAAGGTGTTTCAGCTACTTAGGGACGGTTGTTTCCTCATCAACCACCACCACCACTTCCGCATAGGCTTACCCACCATACACTTCTGCCACCACAACTTAACCCAATTTTGTTGTGTTGTGAGTTGTGTCTCCTAAGGTGTTTTGGCTACTTAGGGACCGTGCTTCCAACTCCGACACCATGTATAGTTCAAGACCTTACCCTCCATTTCCGCATTGCCTACTCGTAAAACCCTGTAACATCCCAAATTTTCAATTTGGAATGTTATACATAGGTCATCCATGCATATCATGTTTTATTGCTTTTTCCGTTCCGTAATCCTCGAAATCCTAAGCAGCTCAAGGACCCTCGGAGAGAGTTGGGGATTTCCCGGTCTTCATATTTGATTCTTCTATCAAATAATGAAAAGAGGATTTGATTTTAATTATTTCTCTCCAAAAAATATTTCACATTAAAAATTAAAGAGAGGAGATAATATGACTTCTCTAAAATAAATGAAATATTCGAGGAAAAATATTAAAATCATTAAATTGAATTTTTTTTATTTGATTTTATTCGGATTTTATTTGCATTAGAAAAATTGCATGTTTTCAAAATTGCATTTTAGGGCCAAGAAAATGTTCATCTTGTTCTAAATACTTTATTTAGACGGTGAAAAATTGTTTTGGCATTTTTAGGTTTTTATTTATTTTTTTCTAGGATTTTATTTCGGTCGGCGAAGTTTTTTTTTTTAAAAGGTTCCGCGCCGACTCGGCCTAAGGCC
>NC_057812.1:352897728-352905773 GCF_018294505.1 Triticum aestivum | reverse complement strand
GCCGCTGCCAAGCCCCGCGTCACGCTCGCCGCCACCGCCGCAGCCACCGCCCTGCCCTGCCTCGCCGGAGCTCTCTCGCCGGAGGTAGCCGCCGCGCCCCGCCGCCGGTTTCTTTTATAAAGACCGTTCGGTTTTTTCAGAAACCCTAGATCCGGGTTTTTTCGGATTCGCAGGTTTTTCCTGGTTCTTCCAGTTAGCGGACGTTCGTCCGTACGTTCGTTTTAATGAACGGTTTTCGCCCGTTAGTTACAGCTAACGAACGCTCGTTCGTTAGTCTGTTCGTGAGTTTTCTTTTATCGGATTTCTTCTGCGATTTTTCTGATCATGATTTCTGATTTATCTTTTCGCTCGTTTAACGGAATCAGGTGATTCAAGCACCTGGAGTTTCGTCTCGAAACCCTCTTTCCGTTTAACCAACTCAAACAAGTTTTTGCTACTGTAAAATTTGACCTAGTTTCAGATTAGTAAATAAAGCTTCTTTCTTTCGCCGTTTGAGTTTCGTTGCTCCGTTTATTTTGATTCTTTTTGCGAACCGGAGTTCTTAATTTGAACTTTCTGGTCAACCTCTCTTATTTGAGTTTTGCTTGTGCATCGTTGCTTGTTACTTCTGTATGTTATTGTTTGCTTGCGATAGAATTCCTGGAGTGCGAAGCGTGTTACTACGAGTCTCTAGGATTCGCGCATCGTCAGCAAGGCAAGTAACACTTTGATCATATCCCATTATTACCCAGTTTTTATGCATTAGTTCCAATCCTCAAACATTGCATGATTAGGATATCATTAACTTGTGGGTTGGGAAGTAGTTGCTGAGGTAGAACCTATTCCCCTGTTACATTCAAACCCTTGGGAATTACTTCTACGTATTGCTTATATTTCTATGCTACGCTCGTAGACATGGTTTGGGTTTGAGTGAAATTCATGTCAGATGTGAGATTGTTAATTAATGGTTCAACTTAAGGTGGCAACTTAATCAAACAACTGGTTGGATTGAGGCACCTGGGGAACCTAGTGTTGTCTGTTTTTTTGGAAATCCCGGGGTACCCGTGTGATCTTCCTATGGACCGCCACCCAGGCTCAAAGGGTACTGAGATGATTCATGCTAGAAACTTCCGTGTGCAGCCACAAGCTATTATGGGCTCTAGCATAGTTGAGTAAGTTAAGTGAAGCTCTTGAAGAGGTAGATCAGCAGGTAGTGGGTTTTGTAGGTTTGGTATGGTCTACCCGGAGTAGAGAGTTAACGTTTCTGAAAGACTGTGTCTCGGTCATCCATTTCTCAAACACCATGTAGTGCGAGAAATCCAATGGAGGCGATCGAGTCTTGTGGGGAAAAGTGCGCAAACCTCTGTAGAGTGTACAATCTAATCATGGTTAGCCGTGTCCCCGGTTATGGACAATTCTTGAGTATCTAGTACTTGGGTTATCACATGTATCTCACCATTCTTAATTAAAACTGTTCGGATGTTAATTCACTTTAATTGGGATTGAGTTGGGGATACCTTCTCAATGATGTTTCAACCACCATGATAGTAAAAATTAAAATCTATTCTGTTGTTGTAGGGAAAAATTGGCTTTTCGCAAAACTACAACCATACAGCTTTCCACCAGCCATATATGCATGTAGTGATAGCATTATTCTGTTTCTGCTCTACTGTGTTATATTGCCAGCATATTCCATGTGCTGACCCGTTTTCGGGCTGCAATGTATTATGTTGCATACTTTTCAGACGAGGAGTAAGGTTCGTTAGGTCGTTGCCGTGCAACTCAGCTATGCCGTTGGAGTTGATGGATTCACCCTATCTTCCAAGCCTCCCGCTATTATCGCATTAGATGGCCTTAAGCCATATTCTTGTAATAAGTTCTCTTTGGAGACATTCGACGTAATAGTGTGTGATTGCTACTCTATTATAAATCCTTCGAGTACTGTGTGTGTCAGCATTATCGATCCAGGGATGACACTGAAGCACAGAGACTTGACCATCTGAGGTCGGGTCGCTACAAGATGGTATCAGAGCACATGCTAAGTGTAGGACACGACCCCTAAGATAAACCCTAGGTCACACTTCTCTTCTCATTTCTGACTCCTCTCCATTTTCTACTCTTTAGGATGATGGAGATGAAGAACAAGTTTGCACAACCGGATGAAGATACCCCTTTTGGACGCCACTTGAAGGAAGTCACTAGGTACTTGAACATTGAAATACCAAGCTTCACCGGGACGTACAACACCACTTTACCTAAAGAGGAGCGCTGGATGATTCAAGTACAAGTTCCAGGAAGGACGTTCTCGCCAACTTCTAAACCCATAGAATTTTCCTTCGACGCACCAACCTGGAGTTTAGGAAAGAGTATGGCAGCTCACATCACCATGGGACGCATTGGAGAAGTTTACACCAGGGAGCTTAAGGACACTATTTACCAAATATGTGGGTGCCGAGACGAGCAATGGGAAGTAATCAACACCAGGAAGGATAGATCCATTGCAGCTTTCATCCAGGAGTTAAACCAGCACATTCAACGTCAGGAGAACCAGATGTGTGCGGACATGATGGACTTGAAGAAGGCGAAGACTAGGATCATCGAGCTGGAGGAAGAACTCAAGTTTACCCGCGATGGATATGAGGAGGAAATCAAGACCCTACTGGAGCAGAATGACGACTTAGTCAAGAAGATCGGAGTATTCATGGGAGGACCAGCACCAATAGAAGAAGAAGAACCCAAGGAAATACGCCCCGAGGACTACATCATCATCAACGACACTGACTCCAACCCTAGTGATGATGACTTTGAAGACGAAGCTGGAGCAGACATCATGGAGTCTTCCACCGATCAAAATTTCTAGATGACTACCATATATTAGTAGTATTTCCCCCATGTATATAGTAGTAGTGAGAACTTTTGCGAGACCGTTTGTATGCCCTTGCTTGATTGATTGAGTGAAATGATTGTGTTTGTCTCATGTGCATATGGGTAGTGTTCTCTCATTAGACCTCTTCTATTCTAAATCTCTCCCATCTAAACCCCTCAGATGCCTCTGAGACGTGACACCGGTTTTGCCTTCCCGCTGGAGCTCACCTAGTTGATCCAGTAGTAGAATGCCTTGATGCAATTGCTAGTTTAGAACCAGGGCAACAACAACAACAAAAACAACAACAACAACAACAACCCACCGCCAGTGGACAACCTAGCCCGTTTTCTAAGGTTACAGCCGCCGGTGTTTTCCAGTAGCACCGAGCCTATAGTTGCTGATGATTGGCTACGCCATATTGGAAGGGAGTTGACCACCACAGGTTGCACAGATGCTGAGAAGGTGCGCTTTGCCGCACATCAATTGGATGGACCAGCAGCCTCATGGTGGGAGAATTACACGGCCACTTTTCCTATAGCCAATGTCACTTGGGACCAGTTTCAGCAAGCTTTCCGCACAGCCCATGTCTCCACTGGAGCTATGCAAATGAAGAAGCGAGAGTTCCACAACTTACGCTAGGGGAACCGTATTGTGGCTCAGTACGTGGATGAGTTTAGCAAGTTATCTCGCTATGCCCCTGATGATGTGGCCACAGATGCCGCGAAGCAGGAGAAGTTTATGGAAGGGCTGAATGATGAGATGAGCATGCAATTGATGGTAGCAACCTTCAACAACTACCAAGAGTTGGTAGATAAGGCTCTTATGATTGAAGGGAAACAACAGCAGATTGAGAGCCGCAAGAGAAAGTATGGACAAGGGAAGTATAACTCAGGAGCTCAGCAGAAGCCTCGCCTAACCCTGAGCACGGGAGGACTTGTTCACAACCATGGAGGTCACAACCACACGGGAGGAGGATCACATAACCATAGTGGTGCTAAGAATGGGAATGGGAACGGAGCTAACAACAATCAGAACCGCTCCAACCCGTCCACTCCCGCCAAAAGAGACTTAAGTCAGGTTACCTGTTTTAAGTGCGGGAAGACAGGGCACTATGCCAATGATTGCCCCGAAGGAAGGAATGGAAACGGAAATGGAAGCACTGGGAAGAAGCCCAATCCATTCAACAAAGGACAAGTGAACCACGTTAACGTGGAGGAGGTTGAAGAGCAGCCGGACGCGGTAATAGGTAAGTTTTTGGTTAAGTCATTTACCGCTCTTGTTCTTTTCGATACTGGTGCATCGCATTCATACATATCAAGGGGATTCGTGGATAAGTTTAAACTACCAACCCAAACCCTTAGGACCCCTCTTTTAGTGAGTTCACTCGGAGCAAAGTATATGGCTAGCCGATGGTGTGACCAGATACCCTTAACCATTGGTACACATGTTTTTCCGTCCGACCTAATTATCTTGGAGTCACAAGGATTGGATGTGATATTGGGTATGGACTGGATGTCAAAGTTTGGAGGAAGCATTGACTGTGCTAGTAAAACGATTTATCTCACCACCCCGGAAGGAAAAAGGATTAAGCATGTATCTAGGCATGTGCCTAGGAGGAGTCAAGTGAATGCCCTTACGGGAGTTGTTCAGAAGGAAATGCCTGTAGTGAAGGATTACCCGGATGTTTTCCTAGAGGAGTTACCAGGCATGCCACCGGACAGAGATATTGAGTTTTTGATAGAGTTGTTACCAGGAATAGGACCAATATCCAAGAGACCCTATCGGATGCCCGCAAATGATCTGGAAGAAATTAAGAAATAGATCAAGGAGTTATTGGAGAAAGGATATATCCAAAGAAGTTCATCACCTTGGGGAGCCCCAGTACTTTTGGTTGAGAAGAAGGATAAATCCCTGAGGATGGTTGTTGATTATCGAGCATTGAATGAAGTGACGATTAAGAACAAGTACCCACTGCCGATGATCAACGATCTATTTGATCAGTTGTAAGGAGCTAAAGTGTTTTCGAAGATCGATTTGTGATCGGGGTATCATCAGTTGAAGATACGAGAGAAGGACATACCAAAGACGGCGTTCACAACGCGATATGGATTATATGAGTACACGGTCATGTCGTTTGGACTGACTAACGCCCCTGCCTATTTCATGAGCATGATGAACAAGGTGTTCATGGAGTATTTGGACAAGTTTGTTGCGGTGTTTATTGATGATATCATGGTATACTCGAAGAACGAGGAGGAGCACAAAGAGCATTTGTGTTTAGTTCTCGAGAAGCTCAGGGAACACCAGTTGTGTGCTAAGTTTAGCAAATGCGAGTTTTGGCTGAAGGAAGTCAGATTCCTTGGACATGTTATATCAGGAGAAGGTATAGCAATAGACCCCAGCAAGGTTCAGTCAGTCACTCAATGGTTGGCACCCACCTCAGTTAGTGAGATCCGCAGTTTTCTTGGACTCGCAGGATACTACCGGAGATTCATTGAGAATTTTTCCAAGATTGCAAAACCAATGACTGAACTGTTGAAGAAGGATACCAAGTTTAAATGGACAGAAGATTGTGAAGCAAGTGTCCAGGAGTTGAAGAAACGTTTGACTACAGCCCCAGTGCTAGTACTGCCAGATATACATAAGGAGTTCCAAGTGTATTGCGACGCCTCTCGCTTAGGACTTGGATGTGTGCTTATGTAGGACAGAAGAGTTGTTTTGCATGCCTCACGACAACTAAAACCTCATGAGTTGAATTATGCCATGCATGATTTGGAGCTAGCAGCCGTAGTGCATGCGTTGAAGACTTGGAGACATTACCTTATTGGAAACTTTTGTGATGTGTACACGGATCACAAGATTTTGAAGTACATCTTCACCCAGAAGGAGCTGAACCCAAGGCAGAGGAGATGGTTGGAGCTTATAAAGGATTATGACATGAAGCTACACTATCATCCAAGAAAGGCCAATGTCGTAGCAGACGCATTGAGTCGGAAGAGTTATGCTAATACCCTTGAAAGTAAAGGACTGCCGAAGGAATTAGCAAAGGACATCATGGAACTTCGGTTAGAGATTGTACCTAGAAGGTTCATTGCCACAATGGAGGTTCAGTCGACATCGCTGGACAAGATTCAGGAAGCTCAGAAAGATGATAAAGAGATTGCCGAGATAAAGGAGAAGATGGGCAAAGGAAAGGCCAAAGGTTTTCGTGAGGATGAGCACGATACACTATGGTTTGAGGACCGAGTTTATGTGCCCAACAACCAAGAGATCAGGAAGTTAATACTTGAAGAGGCCCATGACTCACCATACTCGATACACCCCGGAAACACCAAGATGTATTTGGATTTGAAGGAACGTTTCTGGTGGACTGGTATGAAGAAGGATATTGCCGAGTATGTAGCCATATGTGATGTATGTCAGAGAGTTAAGGCAGAACATCAGAAGCCAGTAGGACTGTTATAGCCTATGCCGATACCCGAAGGGAAGTGGGATAAACTTGGCATGGACTTTAACACCGGATTACCCAGGACTAAAGCAGGATATGATTCCATATGGGTAGTAGTTGATTGTTTGACCAAGGTAGCTCACTTCATCCCAGTGAAAACCACCTATACAAGTGCAAAGTTGGCCAAGATCTATATGTCCAGGATCGTATTTCTGCATGGAGTTCCGAGGACCATCGTACCGGATCGAGGAACACAGTTTACTTCAGTGTTTTGGCATCAGTTACACTAGACTTTGGGAACGAGATTGGAGTTCAGTACAACATTTCACCCGCAGACAGATGGACAGACTGAGAGAGTCAATCAAATTTTGGAGGACATGTTGAGAGCCTGTGTGCTAGATTATGGATCTAGTTGGGATGACAATTTGCCGTATGCAGAGTTCTCATACAACAATAGCTACCAAGCCAGTTTGAAGATGGCACCGTTTGAAGCCCTGCATGGACGTAGGTGCAGAACACCGTTGATGTAGGATGAGGTAGGAGACCGATAGTTGTTTGGACCAGACTTGATTAAGGAATCTGAGGAGAAGGTAAAACTGATCCAAGACCGACTGAAGATTGCTCAGTCCAAGCAGAAGAGTTATGCAGACTCAAAACACAAGGAGGTAACCTACGAAATTGGAGATAGAGCATATCTGCGAGTATCGCCCTTGCGAGGAGTGAAATGTTTTAGAGTTAAAGGAAAGTTAGCCCCGAGATTTGTAGGACCGTATCGCATTTTGGAACGGATGGGAGAAGTCACCTACAAGTTGGAGTTACCTGAGGGATTGTCAGGAGTCCACGATGTGTTCCACGTTCCATAGCTGAAGAAGTGTCATGCTGAGATGGCGGAAATACCATTAAGAGATATAGTACCCTTGGAGGCGATTCAGTTGGATAGTGATTTGACTTACGAGGAGAAGCCAGTTAAGATTCTTGAGTTTGCCAGCAGAGTCACCCGCAGTAAGGTTATCAAGTTTTGTAAAGTTCAGTGGAGCCACCATACCGAGGATGAAGCTACCTGGGAACGAGAGGATGATCTTCGCAAGGACCACCCATACCTATTTTCTAGCCAACCTGAATCTCGAGGGCGAGATTCATCTTAAGGGGGGTAGGTTTGTAACATCCCAAATTTTCAATTTGGAATGTTATACATAGGTCATCCATGCATATCATGTTTTATTGCTTTTCCGTTCCGTAATCCTCGAAATCCTAAGCAGCTCAAGGACCCTCAGAGAGAGTTGGGGATTTCCCGGTCTTCATATTTGATTCTTTTATCAAATAATGAAAAGAGGACTTGATTTTAATTATTTCTCTCCAAAAAATATTTCACATTAAAAATTAAAGAGAGGAGATAATATGACTTCTCCAAAATAAATGAAATATTGGAGGAAAAATATTAAAATCATTAAATTGATTTTTATTTGATTTTATTCGGATTTTATTTGCATTAGAAAAATTGCATGTTTTTCAAAATTGCATTTTAGGGCCAAGAAAATGTTCATCTTGTTCAAAATATTTTATTTAGACGGTGAAAATTGTTTTGGCATTTTTAGGTTTTTATTTTTTTTTCTAGGATTTTATTTCGGTCGGCGAAGTTTAAAAAAAAAGGTTCCGCGCCGGCTGGGCCTAAAGCCCAGTCGCGCCAGGCCACCGCGGCCGCCTCCTGCCCGCGCGCGCGCTGCCACCGCTGCCGCCACTCCGACCGGAGTC
>NC_057812.1:352887902-352897476 GCF_018294505.1 Triticum aestivum | reverse complement strand
CCCTCGCGAGCTGCTGCCCCGCCTCGCCGGAGCTCTCTCGCCGGAGGTAGCCGCCGCGCCCCACCGCCGATTTCTTTTATAAAGACCGTTCGGTTTTTTCAGAAACCCTAGATCCGTTTTTTTCTCGGATTCGCCGATTTTTCTCGGTTCTTCTAGTTAGCGGACGTTCATCCGTACGTTCATTTCAACGAATGGTTTTCGCCCGTTAGTTACAGCTAACGAACGCTCGTTCGTTAGTATGTTCGTGAGTTTTCTTTTATCGGATTTATGCCGCGATTTTCTGATCGTGATTTCTGATCCGATCTTAGTTCCTGTTTATCTTTTCGCTCGTTTAACGGAATCAGGCGATTCAAGCGCCTGGAGTTTCGTCTCGAAACGCTCTTTCGGTTTAACCAACTCAAACAAGTTTTTGCTACTGTAAAATTTGACCTAGTTTCAGATTAGTAGACAAAGCTTCTTTCTTTCGCCGTTTGAGTTTCGTTGCTCCGTTTGTTTTGATTCTTTTTGCGAACCGGAGTTCTTAATTTGAACTTTCCGGTCAACCTCTCTTATTTGAGTTTTTCTTGTGCATCGTTGCTTGTTACTTATGTATGTTATTGTTTACTTACGATAGAATTCCCGGAGTGCGAAGCGTGTTACTACGAGTCTCTAGGATTCGCGGATCGTCAGCAAGGCAAGTAACACTTTGATCATATCCCATTATTACCCAGTTTTTATGCATTAGTTCCAATCCTCAAACATTGCATGATTAGGATGTCATTAACTTGTGGGTTGGGAAGTAGTTGCTGAGGTAGAACCTATTGACCTGTTACATTCAAACCCTTGGGAGTTACTTCTACGTATTGCTTATATTGCTATGCTATGCTCGTAGACTTGGTTTGGGTTTGAGTGAAATTCATGTCGGATGTGAGATTGTTAATTATTGGTTCAACTTAAGGTGGCAACTTAATCAAACAATTGGGTGGATTGAGGCACCTGGGGAACCCAGTGTTGTCTGTTTTTTTCAAAATCCAAGTGTACCCGTGTGATCTTCCTATGGACCGCCACCCAGGCTCAAAGGGAACTGAGATGATTCATGCTAGAAACTTCCGTGTGCGGCCACTAGCTATTATTGGCTCTAGTATAGTTGAGTAAGTTACGTGAAGCTCTTGAAGAGGTAGATCAGCAGGTAGTGGGTTTTGTAGGTTTGGTATGGTCTACCCGGAGTAGAGAGTTAACGTTTCTGAAAGACTGTGTCTTGGTCATCCGTTTATCAAACACCATGTAGTGCGAGAAATCCAACGGAGGCGATCGAGTCTTGTGGGGAAAAGTGCGCAAACCTCTACAGAGTGTACAATCTAATCATGGTTAGGCGTGTCCCCGGTTATAGACAATTCTTGAGTATCTAGTACTTGGGTTATCACATGTATCTCACCATGCTTAATTAAAACTGTTGGGATGTTAATTCACTTTAATTGGGATTGAGTTGGGGATACCTTCTCAATGATGTTTCAATCACCAGGATAGTAAAAATTAAAATCTATTCCGCTGTTGTAGGAAAAAATTGGCTTTTTGCAAAAGTACAACCATACAGCTTTCCACCAGCCATATATGCATGTAGTGATAGCATTATTCTGTTTCTGCTCTACTGTGTTATATTGCCAGCATATTCCATGTGCTGACTGGTTTTCGGGCTGCAACGTATTATGTTGCAGACTTTTCAGACGAGGAGTAAGGTTCGTTAGGTCGTTGCCGTGCAGCTCAGCTATGCCGTTGGAGTTGATGGATTCACCCTATCTTCCAAGCCTTCCGCTGTTATCGCATTAGATGGCCTTAAGCCATATTCTTGTAATAAGTTCTCTTTGGAGAAATTCGATGTAATAGTGTGTGATTGCTACTGTGTTAGAAATCCTTGGAGTACTGTGTGTGTCAGCATTACTGATCCAGGGATGACACTGAAGCACAAAGACTTGACCATCTGAGGTCGGGTCGCTACAAACCAATCATTGCATTTCCGCAATCCCATTGAGCTTTCGCCACCACCACCACATTCCCGCTACCATCATTTGACATTTGAGATTCCGAGTTCACGGTTTTTCCGTTTCCTAAGGTGTTTCGGCTACTTAGGGACGAGTCTCCATCATCTTGGTATCTCCATCAAGATCACCGCCATTCATCATCGCCATGGACGGTAACCTCCATATCATCTCGGTATCGTGGTATACCTCCATTGTATATTCCCTTGCCATTGCACTGATAACCCCTAGCCCACATTTTGTGTCACTTGCCAATCGAGACTAGCCATTTGAGTATTGCCGGCAATGTTACTTGTGCACATTAGTGATCTACACCATACATTGCATACATACCATGCCATATCGGTATCTGATGGGGTTATGTACCTAGGGTAGGGTCATGGACCTGATCTAAGTACCTTACCCAAGGACACCCTTAGAAGAAGTCGCCTTCCAGTCGACCAATGAGGGACACACTCGACTGACTTGAAGGACTCGACCACGAAGACTCACTCGACCACCAGAAGGTCAAGAGGCACACTACACTGCAACGGCCAGTAATCAAGTAGACTTTATGATAGTAAAGGCACTTTATGTGGGGCGTTACCAGTAACGCCCCAGACTTAACTCACCTTAAACCCTCTCCTACGTGGGCTGGCTGGGGTCCTGGCGCACTCTATATAAGCCACCCCCCTCCACAGGCAGAAGGGTTCGGCACCTTGTAACTCATATACTCATAATCCACTCGACCGCCTCCGGGCTCCGAGACGTAGGGCTGTTACTTCCTCCGAGAAGGGCCTGAACTCGTACATCCCTTGTGCTTACAACCTCTCCATAGCTAGGACCTTGCCTCTCAATACCTACCCCCCACTCTACTGTCAGGCTTAGAACCACGACAGTTGGCGCCCACCGTGGGGCAGGTGTTTTAGCGATTTTGTGGAGAAGTTGCAATTCTTCCGAGTACTTTCATCATGGTGTCTGCTGGAGTTTTGGTCGGGTGTCAAGAGATCCGTCTCGGCACTCTCACCTTCATCGCCGACGACTCCGCATGGCTCTAGGAGGCTCCACTCGACGTGGATGCGCTCCCCATCCGCGGTGCGACGCATTTTCGCGCAGGTGTCCGTGGCATTCTGCTGCGGCAACCGTCGACCCAGTATCGATCGGCTCCTTTATCGTCCACCCTCCCGGTCTCCCGCCAGCGCAAGCGCTCGGCCCGGTCGAGGCTTCAGCGATGGGTGAGGCACGCGGTGGCTCGCCAATCGGCCACCACCCAGGTTGCGGCAATCGAGCCCGACGAACCTCTCTACGGCTTGTTCGATCAGTCGACTGGCTCCGTAGAGACTGCATCCGAGTGCGGCAGCAGTGATCCAGCGGCGGAAATCTTGATGGTCGATGGGCCCCACAGTCCCCCTGGCTTCGCCCGTGGTGGTGGAGCAGGTGACGGCGGCGACCCTACACGAGGCTACGAAGAGTACCAGCCCGAGCCACTCGACTCTCTGCAAAGAGAGGAACTTCGCCGCAGGAACAAGGATCCCCTGCGTATTCCCATCGCAGGAGAAACCCCCGAGGCTCGTGCCTTGGAGGAGGCGCGTCTGGCCAATTTGGCCGAGCGCACTCGACTGGAGAACCTTCAGCGAGCACTCGACGAGCGCGCGCGGCAACGAGTTCCCGACACCAGTCGACGTCAACTCTTCCCGCCGACTCAGGTATATCGAACCCCAATTCAGAATTTAGCAGCTGCGACCCGTATAGCAGAGTCCATCCAGCCTTCGCAGTCGGAAGCTGGCAGAGGTTTGCTGCAGATCAGGGATCTACTCCGGGCAGCAGGAGATCAGAATTCAGCCGTGTCTCAGTCGCGCAACAGAATTCACAGTCGATCCGTCACTGTGAATACGGTTCAGTCGGCGCACAGCCCCAGGTCGCCTCCGCGGCGCGAAGGGCGCGGGAATCGGCGAGATCAATATGACGACAGACTCGACTGAGATGATAGGCGTCGAGTGCCCTATTCCCCTCCGAGGGGTGGGTCTTACGCTCCTCGGCAGCCAGATGATAGGCGTCAGTACAGTACAGGGCGTAGGGTTCCAGTCGACCCCAAAGAACCAGGCTTCGACGCGCGATCCATTATCGTGCAAGGGTTGGTTGACCGGAACAGAGCCCATCGAGGTGGACTCGACAGAGATGTACCCACAAGCAGTCGAGTGCATGTTTCTGGTCCTGAATATTTCAGCAGAGCTATCAGAGCCGCAGTTATCCCTCCCAATTTCAGGTTGGCAACAGGAGTCAGCAAGTTCACTGGTGAGTCTAAGCCTGAAACTTGGCTTGAAGACTACCGAGTGGCAGTTCAGATTGGTGGTGGGAACGACGAGGTGGCCATGAAGCATTTGCCCCTCATGTTGGAAGGTTCTGCCAGGGCATGGTTGACTCAATTACCTCCTAGCAGCATTTACACTTGGGAAGATCTGTCCCGAGTGTTCGTCAGGACATTTGAAGGAACTTGCAAGCGACCAGCTGGATTGACAGAGTTGCAAGTCTGCGTGCAGAAAACTAATGAGACTCTTAGAGAGTATATTCAGAGGTGGATCACTTTGCACCACACTGTGGAGAATGTGTCTGATCATCAGGCAGTCTGCGCCTTCAAAGATGGTGTCAAGAACAGAGAACTGAGTTTGAAGTTTGGTCAAACCGATGACATGACCTTGGGTCGGATGATGGAGATTGCTACCAAGTACGCCAACGGCGAAGAAGAAGACCGACTCCGAAGCGGCAAGCACAAGCCGAGTCAGTCAGAAAAAGGAAACACCAGTCGGAAACAGAAGCGGAAGGCTGAACCGGCAGCTCCTGGAGAGGCTCTGGCCGTGACTCAAGGAAAGTTTAAGGGGAAACCAAAAGGATCCTGGAACCCCAAGAAGGTAAAGGATAAAGAAGGGAACGACATGATGGATGTGCCATGTCACATATACACGAAGAAAGACGAAGAGGGGAATATCATTTACCCAAAGCAAACCACTCGCCAATGTCGACTCCTGATCCAGCAGTTTCAGGGAAAACAGTCTAAGGACATGGAGAAGGAGTCGGACAAGGTCGAAGACAAGGAGGACAGTGAGGAAGGATATCCGCATATCAACTCCACTCTGATGATCTTTGCAGATGTGGAAAGCAGAAGTCGACTGAAAGTGATTAACCGAGAGGTGAACATGGTTGCCCCCGCAAAAGCAAATTATCTGAAGTGGTCTCAAACACCCATCACATTCGACCAATCTGATCACCCGACTCATATTGCCACCCCTGGGAGGCAAGCTTTGGTGGTCGATCCAGTTGTCGAAGGCACTCGACTGACAAAGGTGCTGATGGATGGTGGAAGTGGGCTGAACTTATTGTATGCAGACACATTGAAAGGTATGGGCATTCCGATGTCCCGACTGAGCACTAGTAACATGAGCTTTCATGGAGTTATACCAGGGAAGAAGGCCGAGTCACTCGGCCAGATAGCTTTGGACGTGGTGTTTGGCGATTCAAAGCATTTCCGCAAAGAAAAGTTGACGTTTGAGGTCGTGGATTTTCAGAGTGCATATCATGCCATTTTGGGAAGACCAGCTTACGCGCGGTTCATGGCTCGACCATGCTACGTATACCTCAAATTGAAGATGCCCGGTCCCAAAGGAGTGATCACTGTCACCGGTGATAGGAAAAAGGCAGAAGAGTGCTTTCAGAAGGGCTCCAAGATTGCCGATTCCCAGGTGACAGCAGTCGAGTTCGAAGAATACAAGCAAAACACAGATCCGAGTGACTTGCTGCGATCCAAGAAGCCCGCCACAGAGTCTGCATTCCAGTCGTCCGGTGAGACGAAGCCTGTTCACATTCACCCGACCGACCCCGAAGCAGCTCCGACCCACATCTCCACGACACTCGACCCAAAATAGGAAGAAGCGCTCATCCAGTTCCTCCGTGAGAACTGGGACATTTTTGCATGGAAGCCCGCTGACATGCCAGGTGTTCCCAGGGGACTGGCTGAGCATCGCCTAAGAGTCGACTCATCTGCAAAACCAGTCAAAGAGCATCTTCGGCGGTCCGCCGTCCAGAAGAGAAAAGCCATTGGCGAAGAAGTGGCTCGACTGTTGGCGGCAGGATTTATCCGAGAGATATACCACTCCGAGTGGCTTGCTAATGTCGTCATGGTTCCTAAGAAGGACAAGTCGCTCCGAATGTGCATTGATTTCAAGCACATCAACCGGGCCTGCCCGAAAGATCATTTTCCTCTCCCTCGCATAGATCAAATTGTTGACTCGACCGCGGGATGTGAGAGGTTATCTTTTTTAGATGCCTACTCCGGGTACCACCAGATCCGTCTGTACGGGCCCGACGAGGTAAAAACAGCTTTCATCACTCCATTCGGGTGCTTCTGCTATATCACCATGCCATTCGGCCTCAAGAATGCCGGAGCCACATTTATGCGAATGATTCAGAAGTGTCTACTCACTCAAATCAGTCGGAATGTGGAAGCTTATATGGATGATATCGTTGTCAAGTCGCGAAAAGGTTCCGACCTGCTCGCTGACCTCGCCGAAACATTTGCCAACCTCAGAAGGTATGATATCAAGCTCAATCCATCAAAGTGCACATTTGGAGTTCCTGGTGGCAAGTTACTCGGTTTTCTCGTTTCCGAACGGGGAATCGACGCTAACCCAGAGAAGATTGGCACTATTCTCCGAATGAAACGCCCTGTGCGAGTGCATGATGTCCAGAAGCTTACTGGATGCTTGGCCGAATTAAGTCGATTCATCTCACGACTCGGTGAAAAGGCATTACCTCTTTACCGACTGATGAAGAAGACAGACAAGTTCGAGTGGACTCCAGAAGCTGATGCAGCGTTTGCCGAGCTAAAAGCTCTGCTCTCCACCCAGCCAGTGCTTGCTGCTCCAATCAGCAAAGAGCCTCTGTTGCTCTATATCGCAGCCACAGGACAAGTTGTCAGTACTGTGCTAACGGTCGAGCGGGAAGAAGAAGGAAAAGCTCTCAAAGTTCAGCGCCCAGTGTATTATTTGTCTGAAGTCTTGACTCCATCCAAGCAGAGATATCCTCATTATCAGAAGCTTGTGTATGGAATATACATGACCACAAAGAAGGTTGCCCATTATTTCTCTGATCATTCCATCATAGTCGTCAGCGACGCTCCACTATCAGAGATTTTGCACAACAGAGATGCAACTGGTCGAGTGGCCAAATGGGCGATTGAACTTCTTCCCCTTGATATCAAGTTTGAGGCAAAGAAAGCCATTAAGTCCCAGGCAATAGCAGATTTCCTTGCCGACTGGATTGAACAGCAGCAGCCGACTGAAGTTCACTCGGAGCATTGGACCATGTTTTTTGATGGCTCTTAGATGTTGAATGGTTCCGGTGCTGGGGTTGTCCTAGTTTCCCCCAGAGGAGATAAGCTCAGATATGTGCTCCAGATTCACTTTGATTCCTCCAACAATGAGGCAGAATATGAAGCCCTCTTATATGGGTTGCGCATGGCCATTTCACTCGGCGTCCGTCGCCTGATGGTCTATGGTGACTCGGATTTAGTGGTCAATCAGGTGATGAAAGAGTGGGACGTGAGAAGCCCAGCCATGACTGGATACTGCAGTGCAGTGAGGAAGCTGGAAAAGAAGTTCGAGGGGTTGGAGCTCCATCATATACCCCGACTGAAAAATCAAGCAGCTGACGATCTAGCAAAGATAGGTTCCAAGAGAGAAGCCATTCCGAGTGGTGTGTTCTTGGAGCATATACACACTCCGTCAGTCAAAGAGGATCCTTTCACCGAAGAAACTCCACAGCCCAAGAGTGCCACAGATCCGACTGAAGTTGAAGTCCCAGCGGTGGTCGACTTGATCATGGAGGTTTTGGTGGTCATTCCCGACTGGACGATTCCGTATGTCGCATATATCCTGAGGAAAGAGCTCCCGGAGAATGAGGAAGAGGCTCGACAGATCGTCCGCCGATCTAAGGCCTTTACCGTAATCAAAGGAGAATTATACAGAGAAAGCGCGACTGGAGTTGGTCAGAAGTGCATAACACCAGAAGAAGGTCGACTCATCCTCAATGATATTCACTCGGGGACCTGTGGTCATCATGCGTCCTCTCGGACCATCGTGGCCAAAGCATACCGAGCCGGATTTTACTGGCCAAAGGCGAATGAGATGGCAAAAGAGATAGTGGATAAGTGCGAGGGATGTCAATTCTACTCGAATATGTCACACAAGCCTACGTCGGCTCTGAAGACCATTCCACTCGTCTGGCCTTTCGCAGTATGGGGATTGGACATGGTCGGTCCTTTGAGAACAGGACGAAGTGGCTTCACGCATGTACTGGTGGCAGTCGACAAGTTCACCAAGTGGATTGAGGCTAAACCAATCAAGAGCCTTGACACCGGTACTGTTGTAAGCTTCATCAGGGAACTAATATTCAGATATGGAGTCCCGCACAGCATCATTACGGATAATGGGTCGAACTTTGACTCAGAGGAATTCAGAGCTTTCTGCAACTCCCAGGGCACACGGGTCGACTACGCTTCAGTCGCCCATCCGCAGTCGAATGGACAAGCAGAGCGAGCTAATGGACTGATTCTTAAGGGATTGAAGCCTCGACTGATGCGTGATCTCAAACACGCGGCTGGAGCTTGGGTCGACGAACTTCCCTCAGTACTCTGGGGACTGCGGACCACACCTAATCGGTCGACCGGAAGAACTCCATTCTTCTTGGTCTACGGAGCTGAAGCAGTCTTGCCGAGTGATCTTCTCCACAATGCTCCTCGAGTTGAAATCTACAACGAAGCAGAGGCTGAACAAGCGCGGCAAGACGCAGTCGACCTTTTAGAGGAAGAAAGGGAGATGGCTCTGATCCGGTCGACCATCTACCAACAAGATTTGCGTCGTTTCCACGCCAGAAATGTGAGAGGTCGAGCCTTCCAGGAAGGAGATTTGGTTCTCCGAGTGGATCAGCACAAACCACACAAGCTTGCTCCTTCCTGGGAAGGCCCCTTCATCGTTACCAAGGTTCTCCACAACGGGGTGTACCGGCTTTACAACGTCGAGCATAATATCGACGAGCCCCGAGCTTGGAACGCGGAACTACTCCGCCCATTTTTCACTTAAGTTTTATGAATCGGATGAGTTGCAATAAAGTACTTCTGTAGTTCATGGACCTCGAAATAATAAGTGTCATAGTCCCTCCATAATTTCTGTCGCTTTTTATTTTTGTCCAATAAAATTCCCCCTCAGTGGGTGACTTAGCTGCGAATCCGTTTCGCCTAAGTTTGTAAAAATCCTACCGAGTGGTAAGCCAGCCTTCCACTCAGGGGCTTAGTTGCGAATCCGTTTCGCCTAAGTTATCAAAATCCTACCGAGTGGTAAGCCAGCCTTTCACTCGGGGGCTTAGCTGCAGCCCTGTGCTTGCCTAAGTTACAAAAATCCTACCGAGTGGTAAGCCAGCCTTTCACTCGGGGGCTTAGCTGCAGCCCTGTGCTCGCCTAAGTTACAAAAATCCTACCGAGTGGTAAACCAGCCTTTCACTCGGGGGCTTAGCTGCAGCCCTGTGCTCGC
>NC_057812.1:352887147-352887892 GCF_018294505.1 Triticum aestivum | reverse complement strand
CGACCATCTACCAACAAGATTTGCGTCGTTTCCACGCCAGAAATGTGAGAGGTCGAGCCTTCCAGGAAGGAGATTTGGTTCTCCGAGTGGATCAGCACAAACCACACAAGCTTGCTCCTTCTTGGGAAGGCCCCTTCATCGTCACCAAGGTTCTCCACAACGGGGCGTACCGTCTTTACAACGTCGAGCATAATATCGACGAGCCCCGAGCTTGGAACGCGGAGCTACTCCGCCCATTTTACACTTAAGTTTTATCACTCGGATGAGTTGCAATAAAATACTTCTGTAGTTCATGGACCTCAAAATAATAGTGTCATAGTTCCTCCATAATTTCTGTCACTTTTTTATTTTTGTCCACATAAAATTCCCCCTCAGTGGGTGACTTAGCTGCGAATCCGTTTCGCCTAAGTTTGTAAAAATCCTACCGAGTGGTGAGCCAGGCTCCCACTCGGAGGCTTAGCTGCGAATCCGTTTCGCCTAAGTTATCAAAATCCTACCGAGTGAGGAGCAACCCTCTCACTCGGGGGCTTAGCTGCAGCCCTGTGCTCGCCTAAGTTACAAAAATCCTACCGAGTGAGGAGCAACCCTCTCACTCGGGGGCTTAGCTGCAGCCCTGTGCTCGCCTAAGTTGCAAAAATCCTACCGAGTGAAGAGCAACCCTCTCACTCGGAGGCTTAGCTGCAGTCCAAGCACTCGCCTAAGTTGCAAAAATCCTACCGAGTGAAGAGCAACCCTCTCACTCGGA
>NC_057812.1:352835872-352887059 GCF_018294505.1 Triticum aestivum | reverse complement strand
GCTTAGCTGCAGTCCAAGCACTCGCCTAAGTTATCAAAATCCTACCGAGTGTAGAGCAACCCTCTCACTCGGAGGCTTAGCTACAGTCTAAGCACTCGCCTAAGTTATCAAAATCCTACCGAGTGTAGAGCAACCCTCTCACTCGGAGGCTTAGCTGCAGTCCAAGCACTCGCCTAAGTTATCAAAATCCTACCGAGTGTAGAGCAACCCTCTCACTCGGAGGCTTAGATGCGGTCCAAGCACTCGCCTAAGTTATCAAAATCCTGCCGAGTGAAGAGTAAACCTCTCACTCGGGGGCTTAGCTGCAGCCCAGTGCTCGCCTAAGTGGACTAAAGAATAAGTCGATTGCAGTAAAGGCGCCTTGCTTTGAACCTGCAAAAGACATTTCGAGCCAAAGGCAATCATATTCAAGCACCAAATTCAAGTTCGAATCGATATCTAAAGGAACCGAGAGTGCTCAGGCGTTAAGCCTGTTAAGGTTTATCGGTTACAATTCCACTCGGCATACCGAGGCAAATTTAAAAGCATCGAGCCAGAAGAAGTTTTTTACCCCTCCTGTGGAGGGCTAGAAGGAGCAACGAATTCATCAAGGTCAATTCCGTCGGTGATCCGAGTGGCAGCTGCAAGGAAAGTTTCCATAAAGGACCTGAAGTCGTGCTTCTTGGTATTGGCCACCCGAAGGGCCGCCAGCTTCTCTTCTCGTGCATCCTTACAGTGGACTCGGGCAA
Organism: Triticum aestivum; assembly: GCF_018294505.1. Taxonomy (NCBI): domain Eukaryota; kingdom Viridiplantae; phylum Streptophyta; class Magnoliopsida; order Poales; family Poaceae; genus Triticum; species Triticum aestivum. Next base: position 352,886,331 of record NC_057812.1, on the reverse strand, counting down.
GACACAGAGCAACATCTGCACCACACCGAGCCGAGGACTTCTTCCATTCCTGCACTCGACCAGGGATCGTGTTCAACCGGGCCATCAGCGATTCAAGGTCATTCTGAAGTGTCTCCTCAGGCCAAAACGTCGAGTCGATGCGAGATGTGGCGGCCTTCAGCCTTGCGAGATAGTCCACGACAGCTGCAACATGGGACTCCAGTCGGAGAACATCCATGGAAACTTCATCGTTCATCGGAGAATTGACGGGGTCGAGGTTTGGCTCCAGCCGGCTAGTTTCTTCTTCAAAGTTTTGACAAAATTCTACAAGGGTGATCACTAAGTCAAGGTGATGGTCGAATGGAAAAATCACAATTGGAAATGTCTGCCAAGCATAGAGGTTTACCTTCAAGCATAAGAAACAGCTTCTTGGCAAGTCCACTCAGGAAGGCCTCCAGATCAGTTTTCTTCCCAGTCAATTTGGCGACTTGGTCGGTCAGGGCAGCTTTATCAGTTTTCAGTCGACTGACCTCCTTGTTCGCAATCCCAAGAGCAGCTTTCAGATTGGTATTGTCTTGTTCGAGCTTGGTGACTGAAGCTAACTTCTCGTCAGCAAGCTTGATCTTCTCAGCTAGCTCAAGGTCTTTCTTCTGTTGGGCCTCCCTTACCTTACCTGCAAGTTATAGCAAGATCAGATTTTGAAACAAGCAAGGGGAAAAGCAGTCGTCAAGGTCTCACCAAACATACCTTCTGTCTCCTCCTTTGCCTTTGTCAGCTTCTCCTGAACCAGCTTCAAGCTCAGCTCGACTTGAGTATGCTTGTGTTCCAACTCTGAGTAGCGAGCCACAAGATCACAAGAGTTCTGCGAAGAACCAATCGACTAAATGTCAAATATAATTCACTTCCGAGTGAAAAAGGAAAAAACTCATGTTTCTAAGACTACAGCCGAATACAAGCATTCGACCGTAGTCTCGGGGACTACACCCAGTGGGTGCACTCAGCGTGCCCCCACTAATCCTGTTGAAGACAAAGTCGACCAGTCGACCTCAAAAAAAAAGATGTATTCTCTAAAGACTGTGATCCACTGCAAGCAGTCGACCACAGTCTCGGGGACTACACCCAGTGGGTGAACTCAGCGTGCCCCCACCGATTTGTGAAATCCAGTCGACATAGTCGACTGACAGAAAAATTGACATCATAAAGCCTAAGGCCGACTGCCAGCAGTCGACCTTAACCTTGGGGACTACACCCAGCGGGTGCACTCAGCGTGCCCCCGCTAATACGGAACTCAATCGACAACACCCACTGGGTGACTACTATAAATTCCGGAAAGGAAAAGTTTTTGGCAGCATATCCAACAGAACAAACGGTGGTCGACTGACCTGAACATTGCTTTGGAGGGCAGAACTGGCGTCATAAGCTACCTGGCTCGCGTCCCGGATGGTCTTCAGCTGCTCCATCATGAGTCCCGCCTGGCGTATCGCCTCCTTCGCCGCGCCAGCTTGGTCCTCTAGGACGTGGTGCGTCGTGAAGAGGGAGGGCTGCTGAGCACTCGTCAGTGGATTCGCGAAGGACACCGTGTGTCGAGTGGTGTTCTCTTCCTCCACAGTCAGAATCTCAGGCGCCGTCACATCCTGAGGCACCTTACTGGCGGACGCTTTCCGACTCCTCCTGCGCTTCAGCGGCTCTTCATCCTCATCATCATCAGGGAGATTGATAACAGTATTGGGTGGAGCTACAGAGAAAGATCAGGATCAGAGATCGCGAGTCAGTCGACTAAGAACAGCGTTAAGGATACAGTACCTGGGTTCGAAGTTGCTGCGTCCTCCATCTCGTGGTCATCAGCCCGGGCCGACGTTTTAGAAGTAGCAGCACTACAACTCCAAAGGATCAGTCGACTAACTTCAGCGTCGACCAGAGACAAAGTTCACACAAAATAAGAAAATATGAGCAGCACGGTTACCCTGATATGGTGGGGATGGACACCTTCATCTTCGGCAGGAGCTTGATCGGCTTCGACGAGGCCGCCCTGGGCTGCTTCGGCGCCTTTTCAGTCGGCACCGGAGAGGTGGTCCGAGGGCGCTTGGTCGACTGAGTGGCGGTCGCAACCCCCTTACCACGTTCGGTCGAAGGGTCGTGGACAAGCTTCGACCGCCTTTCTGAGTGCGGTGGTACGACCTCCTCCTCCTCTTCTTCCTCGTGCTCGACGTCATCTTCATCACCGTCATCATCATCATCGTCGTCATCATCCTCTGCAACATCCGAGTCCCATTCCTCCTCTTCCTGGCTCTCGCCCCCGCTCGCCTCGCCCTCCTCAGTCGAAGCTTGTGCCCCATTGGGCATCGAGTACAGCTCGGTGAGGGCCTAGCAGATGTCCAGACAAGGATCAGTCGACCAGTCGGCAGAGTAAACGGAAATGAATGCGACAAGAGCGCAGTGGAGAGCAGGGCAAGTGTACCTTGTTTGGGTCGCTGTTGTGGTCGAGTGGAGGAATCCTTCTGGCTCCGCGTGGGTTATCCTTATTTCTGGTAACGGCTACCATCCATCTTTCCAGAGTGACGTCGTCGACTGCTTCTGGATGGACTCTAGTCTCGTCTTCGGTCCCACAGTACAACCACATGCAGTGGCTCCGGAACTGAAGGGGCTGGATGCGACGCTTGAGGAAGACCTCCAGGAGGTCCATGCCCGTCACTCCCTCCCGAACCAACTGCACCACGCGCTCCATCAACATCTTCACGTCAGCTTTCTCCTCCGGAATCAGCTTCAGAGGGGAGGGCTTGTTCACTCAGTCCATGGTAAACGAAGGGAGTCCACTCGACTGCCCTGGCGTCGACTGGACCTGGCAGTAGAACCAAGTCGACTGCCAGCCTCTGACGGACTCGGGAAAGGTCATGGGCGGGAAGGTGCTCTTATTCCTCACCTGGATCCCCAGGCCCCCACACATTTGGACGACTCGGGTTCTCTCATCACCTGGGCTCGCCTTCTTCACGGTCTGAGAGCGACACGTGAATATATGTTTGAACAAACCCCAGTGCGGTCGGCAGCCCAAGAAACCCTCACACATGGACACGAATGCAGCAAGATAGGCAATGGAGTTTGGGGTAAAGTGGTGAAGCTGCGCTCCGAAAAAATTCAAGAATCCACGGAAGAAAATACTCGGTGGCAAGGAAAACCCACGATCAACATGAGTGGCCAAAAGCACACACTCACCCTCTTCTGGCTGAGGCTGCCACTCCTTCCCCGGAAGCCTCGCAGCTCCGTGAGGGATCAAGCCCTCGTTGGCCATGTCGAGGAGGTCCTTCTCTGTAATGGTCGACTGGATCCAGTCTCCTTGGACCCAGCCCTTCGGCAGACGGGATCTGGACGAGGACCCTCCACGGCTGGTGGATCTCCCCTTCGCCTTCTCCGACGCCGACGCCTTCTTTGCGCGCTCCAGCACTGCCGTCTTCTCCTTGGCCATGGTTGCCGGCGAGATGCGCGAAGGGAAGTGGTGCGGGGGCGAGAGCGAGCACGCTGGGCGGAGAAGAAGGAAGCAGAGAGAGGGAGAGAATGCTGAGGCGCAGCACAGAAATCCTCGCCAGGCACATTTATAAGGTCCCTTCCGAGTGGATGACAGGTGGGCCCGTCGATCTAATCATATCTGGGAGCAATTATGCAGACGGGATACGTGGCGAAAAAGGCGGCGCGGAGATCGAGGCGTCTATGCCCCGTCCCATCCGAACGCCGCGGTCCGCCCCGCTTCGCGCGCGTCCCCAAATTTCGCATCCCGCAGAATCCGCGAACAGCAAATCAGTTTGTCAGATGCGGTGTTTCCGGCGATCCGTCGCTCGGAGATCGTCAAAGCCCGAAAGATCACTCGACGCAAAAATAGAATGGATCGAGTCGACTGAAGGCGAATTGCTCCCTATCGATGAAGAGATTCTTTGGTCCAGGACAACGCACGACCAGGGCACAAAAGTTAATCGGAAACGACATCAACTCCTTCCTCACTCGAAGCCTCAATCCATTCGGGGGCTAATGATGGGGTTATGTACCTAGGGTAGGGTCATGGACCTGATCTAAGTACCTTACCCAAGGACACCCTTAGAAGAAGTCGCCTTCCAGTCGACCAACGAGGGACACACTCGACTGACTTGAAGGACTCGACCATGAAGACTCACTCGACCACCAGAAGGTCAAGAGGCACACTACACTGCAACGGCCAGTAATCAAGTAGACTTTATGATAGTAAAGGCACTTTATGTGGGGCGTTACCAGTAACGCCCCAGACTTAACTCACCTTAAACCCTCTCCTACATGGGCTGGCTGGGGTCCTGGCGCACTCTATATAAGCCACCCCCCTCCACAGGCAGAAGGGTTCGGCACCTTGTAACTCATATACTCATAATCGACTCGACCGCCTCCGGGCTCCGAGACGTAGGGCTGTTACTTCCTCCGAGAAGGGCCTGAACTCGTACATCCCTTGTGCTTACAACCTCTCCATAGCTAGGACCTTGCCTCTCAATACCTACCCCCCACTCTACTGTCAGGCTTAGAACCACGACAGTATCATCTTGGTATCATATCATCCTTTTTGCCACAAGTTTGTTCCCACATATATACAATTGCTATCTTGGTTTGTGCATTGTGCAGAAGTGTCCATACAAAAAAAGAAGAATAAGCTTTTAAGAAAAAGAGTGAACAAAGGGCTTGTAATCAAGGGCCATAGCATCATACCACAATGCATAAGATTGTCATATCCGATCATCTTGGATCATACCACTGGAACATCATATACATAGCATACTTGGGATAGAAGTTGTTACATTATTGACTCTTGCTAACATTTTGCATCAAATTTTTGTGCCACTATCTTCACCGAGCTCCACCATAAGCCTTATTTGTGTAGGTGTGAGAAACCGACAAGAATTGGTACCAATTGTGCTATTTCCTTGTTACATCATTGAGTGATCATTGATCCATCTTCAACATCGGTCAAGGTACATTTGGTATAGTTCTTCTCCTTTCTCCACTCACATTTTCTCGAGTCTTGTGATGGATAGGCAAGGCATTTCACCTTCGGTCTACAATAACAATGACGTGTTCGATGCCACGAAAAAATACACCGACGCCAAGATGCAAGCTCAAATGGAAGAGATCAAGGCCCTCATCAAGTCCTACAAGCGATCTTCCTCATCTTTGAGAAGACGCTCAAGTACACATACTTCCAAGCTACCATCTCTGGCAAGGTCACATCGGCATCGACACCATCACCACCATGAACGTGAAGGTCAAGAGCTCAACACCAACAACCGCTTAACGACTTCACCTTCTCCCTTGGAATCTTCGCCAAGCGACTTCAAGGCATCTTCGCCTTCGGATATATGGCATCTTTGCCAACAAGCACCTCAAGACTATGCTCAAGAGAAGCTCCCTAAGCTCAAGTCCGCGACTTCCACAAGCTACTACGACCTCGACACCGACCATGAGATTCTTTTCTATGGGACTCTAGAACCCGAGGAGTATCTCGAGTGGGATCGTTTGATGCACGACTACCTCAAGCTACATCAAGTTCCTGCCGAAGATCAAGTGAACTGCGCCACAAGGAACTTCCATGACTACGTGTCCACAAGGCGGCTTCACGCACCTTCGGAGACCTACGACATGAGTTGGTCCAAGACGAAGAGAGCTATGCGGCGAGAGTTCGTGCCTCCATCCTTCAAGGAACAACTTATACGCCAATTGGAGAACACCGTCCAAGGATCCAAGTGTGGGGACCCCGACTCATAAGTCGTGATCATTGAATGCACGTGTACAGTGATCCCAGAGATCAATGCTCACTGAACACACATAAGCTGAATAACAAGAGTCTTACATCCATACATACCGTATTACACAAGTAGGACCATTATGGTCGAGTCTTCATTATAACATCGCAGTGGACATCTTCGTCGATAACTTGGACCCATCCCATCTGCCTTAACCCTACAGGCATTCTGACTAGGAATCGGCCTAGCTCGCATGTTCGTCACCAAGGTATCCTTGATTATATCCTATTCTTTCATGCCTGGCCAATAAAATAACCAGTGGCAAGCCAATGAGTACTTTGAATGTACTCGCAAGCAACCCATGTTTTGGTTCAAGATACAATAATGCATGATATAGGTAAATTTTTGTGGAAAGCTAGTTTTGAGTGCAATGACATGATCAAAAACTTGTAAGACATGCATCAGGAGAATTCAAGTAACCAAGAGGACAGGTTACAGATATCTACACAAAGGGAGTGGGCTCCAACCCAACTCATCCATGTCAAGTCCTTTGACTTGACCCAAGTAGTTCTTCCCACACACACTGGTTTGTAAACAAGTGGACGTAGCCCAAGAGCGGTTACCCAACTGTCCTTAACCGTGGACACGGCTATTCGAATAGTTTTACACTCTATAGAGGTTGCACACTTTACCCACAAGATCCGGGGAACTTCCGTGTCTTCCACGACCCGCGGTACCTCAAATACCTGGGGTAAGCACCCGATCACTATCTTTCCCTAGACGACACTAACATGGAGTCCACTCGATTGGTAGTAACCCCCGTGCCCAACATTTCACAACTTCAAATTGCGGAGCCTCGCTCCTATATTCATCACATACCACTGGCACGGGGTACCAACGGTGTGTCCGGTGCCCCATAAAAATGTTCTTGGCCGCCCTACCTGACACGACCGCGTCCCGAGAGAGAGCACCAACTCTCCCCCGTCACTAGTAATGCGGGCTCCAAGCTAGTATCGGCCTAGGTAATCAATAATGCCCTTTCCCATATAAGGGTAGAGTGTTTGCGCATGTAAGGTTGGAATAACGGTCGCAACATAAACCAATCCGTTTTTGAAAACAACACACACACTTGCCTCGGTACACCACTTCGTCATCAAGTGGCTACCCAACTCATCATCTCCCTCAGGCATAAGTGGCACCCGATGGGGTTTTCGAAAAGTCCTTTGGAAATACTTTGTCTCCATCACCATGCATATTCCCGTCCCTTTTTGCGTAGCACTACTTAGCATCCTATCTACTCCCACCGGCATAACCCTCATAGAAAGGTAGGGTCATGCATCATGCAAGTGTCAATGAGAAAAGCAACAGAGGCAAACCATCTCAAGTGGTCACCATTTTATCATGACTTCGATGCAAGCAATAAAAGTGCCATATGACGTGCAAAAAAGGGGTTTCTTAGACATGGTCAAAGGGCTGCTTGCCTTGGTCTTCAAAGTCTTCAAGTTCTTCAAATCCTTCTCCTTCTTCTTCTTCTTCAGCAACTTCGTCTAATACGGGATCTAATCGTCGGAAGAAAATAACGAGAAAATAAGGCAATAGTAAAATAGAAAAACCAAAGTGCTCCGAAAAATGTCAACTTATTTTTGATAAATACTAGGGGGAACTCTAAGAAGGGGAAAATTATTAGTTATGGATTTGGAGTCGTATAATAGGAGAAATGGATTTTCAGAGGGGAATATAAATGCTCAAATTTGAATTTAAATTTGAATAGTGCAGAAAAGTTTGATGGATATTTATGAAAGTTACACCATTAAATAGGTGGGATTTTTAGAAAAATATGGGAGTTGGAATTATTGCATTTGGATTAATATTTAATCCTGTGGAATTTTTGCAAGTTTCCAGAAAAAGAAAAAGGAGAAGCAGCACTGTGCAACTGGGCCAGAAGGGCCATAGTGCAGCAGGCCCAGAGGGGATTCAGCCCGCGCGAGGCTGCCATGTCGAAGGCGTAAAGGTAAAATACGCCTTCAGCCATCGCAGCGAAATGGTTCGCGCGCGCGTGCGTTTTAAACCTGACGGGTGGGGCCCACCCGTTAGTATGTGAGGCTGACTGACGGGCCCCACGGCCGTCGTCTTCAACCTCGGGCCATAGAGGGGGGCGAGCTCACCGGCGTCGCTGTGGTCAACGGCGAGGCGATCTGAGCGCGCCGGCTTGCTCAGGGCGGAGTCGTTCGGGTCGAGGTGGAGGCGGTCACCGGAGTGCAGGGGTTCGCCGGCGACGAGGAAGCCGGCGGAAGGGCCTCGGGAGGAGCATGGTTAGCTTGTTCCGAGCTACAATAGGAGTGGGAGAAAGAGGGGAATGGATCAGTGAGGTGAGGCGGTTCCAGATCGAGAGAGAGGGGGGGCAAAGAAGGCATGTACCACGAGATCGACGGCGACCCGAAGCGGCGGGGCTCGAGCTCGATCTTGAGCTTGGGCGGCTCTGGGGATGAACGGGAGGCCCAGTGGGGCTATTTGGAGTGGGAGGGAACGAGTGGTGGCGAGAGGAGGGCTCGGGAATGCCTTATATAGGCGAGCGGCGGTCCACCGTGGGCTCCTGCGCCGGCGAGCTCGTGCTCGTTGCTACGGGCCTCGGGAGGGTGCTGCGCCGAGTCTAGGGTGTTCGTGGGGGTGGACTACTCCCAGGGGAAGAAGAGAGGGAGCAAGGAGGGGTCAGAGACGCCGCGCGTGTGAGGCTGCTCATTGGAGCTCTCGGGCGGCCGGCTCGCGTGCGAGCAAGGGCAGCAGGAGGGAGAAAGAGGAGGGGGACAGAGGCGTAGCGTGCTGCGGACGTCGAGGAGCATCGGCTGGCGTGAGGGGGAGAGCCGAGGTGGTCGTAGGTGGTTGGCAGGGGGCGGCTACAGTGCGGGAGCGCACTGTAGCGCGCTCTAGAGCGTGCAAATGGCCGGCATGCCATTTTTTTGGCAAAGTGGGCATGGACAAGCATGTCTGGTAGCTCTAGGAAGGAGTAAAGAATGTGGGGAAAGCCTTGGATGCCTTGGGTGGCCACTGGAGTGAGGAGGGAGGAGAGGAAGAGGGGTGCAAGGGCTGTCCAGAGAGGTAAAAGAGGTGGTTTCACCCCTCAATTATTGATCTGAGATGCAGTCATTGCTACTGGAGGTAGAAGAGGTCTAGGAGGAGCTGTGGTAAAAAGTTGAGCTCAAGGAGATTAGTGGAAGTGGTCAAAATGGTGTTTTTGGAAAAATGGCAGAAGGTGTTTGATGATGGTTTGGGCTAGCAGATGATTTCCAATTGCCATGAGACTCCACAGGGTGAAGTGACACATATAATTAGGGCCTCTCACCAATTAGGAGCTTATTTGGGTAAAGTTGCCAATGCAACTTTTGTAAACCCTAGAAATGAGCAGAAATGGCTTTACCAAGATTTGTTCATGCAAATCTATTCTCCTTGATGCACCACTTGGTGTAGTGTCATCATTTGAGGATTTGAACATGTCCACAAAAATTCAGATCAAAAGGACACACTTGGCAATGTAGAGTTGTTCAAATTTGATTCTAGTCAGAGAGTGTTTTGGGGTACTTTGATCAAGATAACATTCTCTCCAACTTGTGCCATTTGGTATAGATGCATTATTACACCATTTGAGCATGTGCACCAAGTTTGAGAGCATTTGGACATGTTTGACAGTGCAAAAAATTTCAAGCTTGAAAAAGGACAGAAGTGGTTTTGAGAGGGTTTCATGGGGTTATACTATTCTCCATGACATGGTACTTGGCAAGATCATCAAACATGTCATATGTGACATGCTAGAATTTTCTTGGAATTGCTGGGGAATATTTCCTATAGAAATATTTCAAATCCTTGAAATGGGCAGAAATGGTTTTGAGGGATTTGACCAATATTTTGAACATGACCATGTGTTGAAACTCTTATATATGGGAAATAGATGCCCACTGAGTTTCCCTGATTTTTGTCAAATATTTTTAAAACAATAAAATAATTTTTCCCTATTAAATACCATTTCTGGCCTTAAGAAAAAGCTTTTAAATAAAATAGGAAAATAACTTTTAAAATTATATTTTTGTTGTTTATGGGAGTCCTATATCAAATAGGATTAAAATATACCTTTTGAAAGATTTTTCACACCCCAAATCAAGTACTTGCAGTGCAAACCTCAATTTACGGGTTTTGGAAAACTAATTTTAGAAAATACTGTTTGGCCAAATTATTTTTGCAAGAAATTATTTTATGTCCTATACACATGGCATGATCATTGGTTCAAGAGTTTGGAGCAAGGAGATGAAGTATAGGAGTTGGAGGATTTATTTGATTTTTAGAGCACTTGCAAACAACAGACAAAATCCAAACAAGGCAAGGTCCAAAACACTCAAAAGTTTTTGTCAAACCACATTTTATCATGATTTATTAGCTTAAGTGTTGTGGCATGAAAATCAGGGTGTGACAGACCTACCCCCCTTACAAGAATCTCGTCCCCGAGATTCCCAGACTAGGCGCGGAAAGGAATACGGAAACTTGGGTTTGGGGTAGTCTTCACGTCCTCATACTGCTTCTGCTTCCGTCTGGTGCTCCATTGAACCTTGAAGTACTCGATGGCATGGCTTCGTGTTTGTCGTCCTGCTTGATCCAGATTGCAATTGGGATCTCTCGCGTAGGTCATATTGGGCTGGAGGTCGATGGCTCGTGGTCGATGTCCTTGTAGAGACCGGGCTAGTTAGGAAGTTGGAAATGTTTATGGAGTGGTGTCGTGTGGAAAAACGTTGTGCACAGTGGGTGACTCAGGTGATAACTCTAGATGGTAGCCGTTTATTCTTCGTCTTGCAGTGATCTTGGAGAGGGCCGATAAATCTTGGTGTGAGCTTCCCTTTGACATGGAAATGCTTGGTTCCTTTGAGAGAAGTGGTTTGTAGATATGCCTGGTCTTTGATGAGGAGGTATACTTCTTGAAGATGGTGGTTGGTGTAGTTCTTCTTCCTAGACATGATGATCTTCAGATGTTCCTTGACCAGATCAACGATTCTTCTTCCGTCTTCGGGTAGACAAGTATGTCATCAAAGAGAGATGACAACTAACTTGTCCAAGCACTCCATGAAGTCTATGTGGTACGTAAAGTGGGCTGAGGCATTGGTGATGGTCATGATGGGGCATTGGCGAAGGTCTTATTGATCTAGAGCCAAAGCCCAAGGTCAAGATCCGACCATGTTGTGGCTTGGTAGGGCTTAAGGGTTTCAAGGATTCTAGTGTGCGAGTGAATGTTTATCATCCCATCCTTGAGCACAGTTTCTGAGATGCCAATTGTGCTTTCTAGTCCTCTATTCCTGTATCCTCAAATTGGTCTTCCTTATGGCATCGTCAGTTCTTGTGCTATATTAGGGTGATAATGTGCTCGTTCACTATGTCCACTAGTTCCATAATGAACCTAGTGATAAGCAAGGTTACGGAGGCTTAACAGGTTCTCTTGCAATTCTGTGGGTTAAGCACATGGTTAAGGACTCGAGCTGGGGTATCTTGTGAAGTCTCGAAGGGTCTAAGAATGGGTTTCTAGTCTGGAGGGTTAAATATAACTCTACGGGGTTTCACTTGGTCGAGGAGACAGTAGCAAAAGTCTTCATTGCCAGTTGGTTGCCGAGGTAGAATCCTTGGTGCATCTTGTCTTGCTGATCTTCAGTTGATGAAAGAGATGCGGGGGAAAGTAGCATAGAGGAGGGGAATGCCTAAAGGGAGTTCTATAGTGCAAGTGCAACCAAACGGGTGCCAAAAGGGCCAAACAAAGGAAAACAAGGAAGGTGATATAGTCGCGTACTTGTTGCCTAGGGCAAAAGTGCGACTTATATCAAAACACAATCAAATAAAAACAAGCAACACATAGTCATGGTTCTATTCGAACCTTTCATACGGACTCGACTCCGCATAGGGGGTACATGACTCATCCTACCCTAGGGCTTCTCGGACTAAGTAGTCGTGCTTTACTTCTTGCCTCATGAAGTCCTCTGGCTTTTCCTCAGGTGTCGCTACATCTCTTGTAGTTGTTTGAAGAAACGACCCAGGTTGGGCCTGAAGATTCTTCAACAACTTTTCGCCTGTTGAAGTGATGGGGTGAAGGTGGCTCTCGTAGCAGGCATTGACTCGGTCTCCTATTGTCTTCTTAATCATGACGATCCCGTTTTGTCTTCTAAGGCGTCGATGGTACCAGGTAGGTAATCCTTTATGCAATGACATTAACAAGGCATAGTAGAGATCCAACATGTCGGTTACGTTGATGACAACATCGATACCAAGAGCGGGGGATGAAGAGAACCGTTTTCTTGCTCACTATAGTGAGGCGGACCAAATGGCAAGGTTCTCATCCGCCGGTGGTTGCCGATACAACAACGGTAGTGACAGGGTTACTCTATTAGCGATGTATATCATGATCTCGCATATCCTATGCCATGATCATCATAGGCTAAGGTTGCATCATCTTGGGGCAGGTGTCACCATCTCCTGGGCCTTCAGGTCTTCATCCCTCGAGGATGTATCTTCTGTTGGTATCATCTTGTTGTGATGTCGCCAATCTTGTGTTCAGGAGATGTGGGTGAATGTCTGACAAGGCATCTTCCTTCTAGATTATCCACGAGGATTACAAGGAACCCAGTGATCAGGGGCATAAGGGTTCTAGCGACCAAAGGTTTTGAAGGGGGAGAGATCAATAAGGAAAGTATACCTTAGTTTTCGAAAAACTTAGAAGGGAAGAGAAGTATAGATAGTTTTGAAAACTAGTCGTATTTTTGGAAATAGTTTTACCCTAACTAACGACCATGATAACTAAGGCTTCCTACAGTCAGGATGGCTCTGATACCAGCTCTGTGGGGACCCCGACTCATAAGTCGTGATCACCAAATGCACGTGTACAGTGATCCCAGAGATCAATGCTCACTGAACACACAGAAGCTGAATAACAAGAGTCTTACATCCATACATACCGTATTACACAAGTAGGACCATTATGGTCGAGTCTTCACTATAACATCGCAGCGGAAATCTTCGTCGATAACTCGGACCCATGCCATCTGCCTTAACCCTACAGGCATTCTGACTGGGAAGCGGCCTAGCTCGCATGTTCGTCACCAAGGTATCCTTCATTATATCCTGTTCTTTCATGCCTGGCCAATAAAATAACCAGTGGCAAGCCAATGAGTACTTTGAATGTACTTGCAAGCAACCCATGTTTTCGTTCAAGATACAATAATGCATGATATAGGTAAATTTTTGAGGAAAGCTAGTTTTGAGTGCAATGACATGATCAACAACTTGTAAGACATGCATCAGGAGAATTCAAGTAACCAAGAGGACAGGTTACAGATATCTACACAAAGGTAGTGGGCTCCAACCCAACTCATCCATGTCAAGTCCTTTGACTTGACCCAAGTAGTTCTTCCCACACACACTGGTTTGTAAACAAGTGGACGTAGCCCAAGAGCGGTTACCCAACTGTCCTTGACCGTGGACACGGCTATTCGAATAGTTTTACACTCTGCAGAGGTTGCACAGTTTACCCACAAGATCTGGGGAACTTCCATGTCTTCCACGACCCGCGGTACCTCAACTACCCGGGGTAAGCACCCGATCACTATCTTTCCCTAGACGACACTAACATGGAGTCCACTCAATTGGTAGTAACCCCCGTGCGCAACATTTCACAACTTAAAATGGTGGAGCCTCTCTCCTATATTCATCACATACCACTGGCACGGGGTACCAACGGTGTGTCCGGTGCCCCATAAAAATGTTCTTGGCCGCCCTACCTGGCACGACCCTGTCCCGAGAGAGAGCACCAACTCTCCCCCGTCACTAGTAATGCGGACTCCAAGCTAGTATTGGCCTAGGTAATCAATAATTCCCTTTCCCATATAAGGGTAGAGTGGTTGCGCATGTAAGGTTGGAATAACGGTCGCAACTTAAACCAATCCGTTTTTGAAAACAACACACACACTTGCCTCGGTACACCAATTCGTCATCAAGTGGCTACCGAACTTATCATCTCCCTCGGGCATAAGTGGCACCCGACGGGGTTTTCGAAAAGTCCTTTGAAAATACTTTGTCTCCATCACCATGCATATTCCCGTCCCTTTTTGCGTAGCACTACTTAGCATCCTATCTACTCCCACCGGCATAACCCTCATAGAAAGGTAGGGTCATGCATCATGCATGTGTCAATGAGAAAAGCAACGGAGAGAAACCACCTCAAGTGGTCACCATTTTATCATGACTTCGATGCAAGCAATAAAAGTGCCATATGACGTGCAAAAAAGGGGTTTCTTAGACATGGTCAAAGGGCTGCTTGCCTTGGTCTTCAAAGTCTTCAAGTTCTTCAAATCCTTCACCTTCTTCTTCTTCTTCAGCAACTTCGTCTAATACGGGATCTAATCGTCGCAAGAAAATAATGAGAAAATAAGGCAATAGTAAAACTGAAAAACCAAAGTGCTCAGAAAAATGCCAACTTGTTTTTGATAAATACTAGGGGGAACTCTAAGAAGGGGAAAATTATTAGTTATGGATTTGGAGTTGTATAATAGGAGAAATGGATTTTCAGAGGGGAATATAAATGCTCAAATTTGAATTTATATTTGAACAGTGCAGAAAAGTTTGATGGATATTTATGAAAGTTACACCATTAAATAGGTGGGATTTTTAGAAAAATATGGGAGTTGGAATTATTGCATTTGGATTAATATTTAATCCTGTGGAATTTTTGCAAGTTTCCAGAAAAATAAAAAGGAGAAGCAGCACTGTGCAACTGGGCCAGAAGGGCCACAGTGCAGCAGGCCCAGAGGGGATTCAGCCCACGTGAGGCTGACTCGTCGAAGGCGTAAAGGTAAAATACGCCGTAAGCCATCGCCGCGAAACGGTTCACGCGCTTGTGCATTTTAAACCTGACTGGTGGGGCCCACCCGTAAGTATGTGAGGCTGACTGACGGGCCCCATGGCCGCCATCTTCAACCTCGGGCCAGAGAGGGGGGGCGAGCTCACCGGCGTCGCTGTGGTCAACGGCGAGGCGATCTGAGCGCGCCGGCTTGCTCAGGGCGGAGTCATTCGGGTCGAGGTGGAGGCGGTCGCCGGAGTGCAGGGGTTCGCCGGCGACGAGGAAGCCGGCGGAAGGGCCTCGGGAGGAGCCTGGTTAGCTCGTTCTGAGCTACAATAGGAGCGCGAGAAAGAGGGGAATGGATCAGTGAGGTGAGGCGGTTCCAGATCGAGAGAGAGGGGGGCAAAGGAGGCCTGTACCACGAGATCGACGGTGACCCGAAGCGGCGGGGCTCCAGCTCGATCTCGAGCTTGGGCGGCTCTGGGGATGAACGGGAGGCCCAGTGGGGCTATTTGGAGTGGGAGGGAACGAGTGGTGGCGAGAGGAGGGCTCGGGAATGCCTTATATAGGCGAGCGGCGGTCCACCATGGGCTCATGCGCTGGCGAGCTCGTGCTCGTCGCTACGGGCCTCGGGAGGGTGCTGCGCCGAGTCTAGGGTCTTCGTGGGGGTGGACTACTCCCAGGGGACAAAGAGAGCGAGCAGGGAGGGGTCAGAGACGCCGCGCGTGTGAGGCTGCTCATTGGAGCTCTCGGGCGGCCGGCGCGCGTGCGAGCAAGGGCAGCAGGAGGGAGAAAGAGGAGGGGCACCGTGGCGTAGCGTGCTGCGGACGTCGAGGAGCATCGGCTGGCGTGAGGGGGAGAGCCGAGGTGGCCGGAGGTGGTTGGCAGGGGGCGGCTACAATGCGGGAGCGCACTCTAGCGCGCTCCAGAGCGTGCAAATGGCCGGCATGCCATTTTTTTGGCAAAGTGGGCATGGACAAGCATGTCTGGTAGCTCTAGGAAGGAGTAAAGAATGTGGGGAAAGCCTTGGATGCCTTGGGTGGCCACTGGAGTGAGGAGGAAGGAGAGGAAGAGGGGTGCAAGGGCTGTCCAGAGAGGTAAAAGAGGTGGTTTCACCCCTCAATTATTGATCTGAGATGCAGCCATTGCTACTGGAGGTAGAAGAGGTCTAGGAGGAGCTGTGGTAAAAAGTTGAGCTCAAGGAGATTAGTGGAAGGGGTCAAAATGGTGTTTTTGGAAAAATGGCAGAAGGTGTTTGATGATGGTTTGGGCTAGCAGATGATTTCCAATTGTCATGAGACTCCACAGAGTGAAGTGACACATATAATTAGGGCCTCTCACCAATTTGGAGCTTATTTGGGTAAAGTTGCCAATGCAACTTTTGTAAACCCTAGAAATGAGCAGAAATGGCTTTACCAAGATTTAGTCATGCAAATCTATTCTCCTTAATGCACCACTTGGTGTAGTGTCATCATTTGAGGATTTGAACATGTCCACAAAAATTCAGATCAAAAGGACACACTTGGCAATGTAGAGTTGTTCAAATTTGATTCTGGTCAGAGAGGGTTTTGGGGTACTTTGATCAAGATAACATTCTCTCCAACTTGTGCCATTTGAGCATGTGCACCAAGTTTGAGAGCATTTGGACATGTTTGACAGTGCAAAAATGTTCAAACTTGAAAAAAGACAGAAGTGGTTTTGAGAGGGTTTCATGGGGTTATACTATTCTCCATGACATGGTACTTGGCAAGATCATCAAACATGTCATATGTTACATGCTAGAATTTTCTTGGAATTGCTGGGGAATATTTCCTGTAGAAATATTTCAAATCCTTGAAATGGGAAAAAATGGTTTTTGAGGGATTTGACCAATATTTTGAACATGACCATGTGTTGAAACTCTTATATATGGGAAATAGATGCCCACTGAGTTTCCCTGATTTTTGTCAAATATTTTTAAAACAATAAAATAATTTTTCCCTATTAAAGACCATTTATGGCCTTAAGAAAAAGCTTTTAAATAAAGTAGGAAAATAACTTTTAAAATTATATTTTTGTGGTTTATGGGAGTCCTATATCTAATAGGATTCAAATATACCTTTTGAAAGATTTTTCACACCCCAAATCAAGTACTTCCAGTGCAAACCTCAATTCAGGGGTTTTGGGAAACTAATTTTAGAAAATACTATTTGGCCAAACTATTTTTGCAAGAAATTATTTTTGTGTCCTATACACATGGCATGATGATTGGTTCAAGAGTTTGGAGCAAGGAGATGAAGTATAGGAGTTGGAGGATTTATTTGATTTTTAGAGCACTTGCAAACAACAGACAAAATCACAAGGCAAGGTCCAGAACACTCAAAAGTTTTTGTCAAACCACATTTTATCATGATTTATTAGCTTAAGTCTTGTGGCATGAAAATCAGGGTGTGACACCAAGTCCATCGACGCGTACTTCAAGGAGATGAAGAATGCCTTGCGACGAGCCGGAGTGGACGACCCCATTTCGATGACGTTCCACTTCATGATGGGATTGCACAATGACATCTCCAAGACGATCTTCCTTGAGAACTACAAGTCCCTCGACGACAACTACATTGGTGCTCTCAAGGCGGAACAAGAACTCATGAAGGCCAAAACTTCTCCACCCCAAGCTCACTTCGCGATGACCAAGCTCCATGAGAATGAGCATGAGGCTAGTACCACCACGATGTCCAAGCCCGACGAGCTCCAAGATGATGCTCCCAAGTTCGACTTCACTGTCATCCCTCTTTGTGGCATTGATGATGCCGAGTCTACTTAGACTCTTTTTCAAGATGGTGCGGCGACAAGTATGACTACGGAGACCCTCAAGGACCAAGCTTTGGAGGCGAGCGATGAGGTGGCGAGCAAGGATGATGCTTCCATCTTAGGAGGCGAGAGTGATGATGTGCCATCTTTGGCCTTCATCCACGGTGACGGCGATGAGATGGTTGAGCATGGGATTTTCCCTTTGACCACGGTGACATATGATGACTTGAGTGACTTTTGCCACCATATTGAGAGTGAGAGTGACTTCACCACTAGCCCCATATATGATGTGTTACCACAATTCTCATGTGAGGATAGCCACAAACCCCTCCACTTTAGTGAGATGAGTGACTCCACCATACGTGAGATTGAGTGCACGTACCTTGAGGGAGTGAGTGAACCACCACATAGAGAGAGTGTGATAGTTGATAGGGCATGTGAGGCCACTTTCAACACTAATGACTTAACCTCTACCTCTATTGTGTCTTCTCATTTTGTGCTTGGTCACATATATGATCACACGCTAATTCGCGACGACTACGTCCTCCCTTTGGACAAGACGATGGCCATGGTGGAATATGATGCACCCCCCACATGGTTCCATCAAGATGAAGATGACCACCATTTGGTCTTTCCCACCTCACCTACACCACATGAGTGGAATGACAAAGGTAACATAGGTGAAGGTGATGCTCTAGTCCCACTAGTGGTCATTCTTGACATTGATTGCTTGCATGATGTTGATCCACCTATTTCCATGATTCATGCTAATGCGACTTCCTCATGTGATGATTTCTTTCCCATTTACGATGAGTATGATGATTCTCATGTGGAGTCTATTAGTTGTGATGCAATGTTACATATTATTTCTTGTCACAATTCTTTAGGTAACATCATGTTTGACAATCCGCTTGACTTGTCATATGCTATGCATGAGATTAATCATATCTCATATTTGCAAT
Organism: Triticum aestivum; assembly: GCF_018294505.1. NCBI lineage: Eukaryota > Viridiplantae > Streptophyta > Magnoliopsida > Poales > Poaceae > Triticum > Triticum aestivum. The sequence goes on along the minus strand of NC_057812.1, from coordinate 352,867,996 downwards.
CTCATCGTAGTGACTATGCATATGCCATTAAGATAAACCCAATTTGCACATATGGCATAGATGACAAGCCCATGGTTATTGGCATTTTTTTTCTTCTGATGATATTGATCCGCTCCCTTTGCATCATTTATCTCATATGCCATGCCATGACCACCTAGCTTAGGATATGCATTGTTTTGGATGTTGTCCATTTTCTCCATATGATGTTTCCAATATTGCTCATGAGGAGACGCCCATAGTTTCCTCACACATGTTAGGAGATTTTTATCCATCCCATCCATTACATGATCCTCATACTTATGTGCACTATATGCTCCCCATGAATAAACATGCTATTGATGTGCCATATACTTGCATTCTTAATTAGTGTCCCCATCGTGTTATACACAATAACTATTCTTTCATGATGGATGCCATGTTCCTATACCGTGCATCAAATTTCTTTGAGCGATGCTTATCTTGTGCTAACTCTCACGTGCACATAGACATCATGATGGATGATGTGTACATTTACCACACACACAATTTCTTTCGTTTGTGTTTTTTTGCATAGGTACCCATGAATACTTTTCAACCTCGCAATCCCACGAGTTGACAAAACGAGCTCTAGAGAGCAATGATGACTTGGGTTCCCATGGAGTGTCTTTCCCACCGCTCTCTTCACGCAAAGACTTCGCGCATTTCTTCTACATGGCCCTCACTTGGCTATGGGTAGTTGTCCATTATATATCATTTGCCCATCTTGCCATGTTCACTTTGCATGGTATGCTCATTCCTATGCTTTTGCCATGCATTTGTGACCCATGCTTTGCATTACACATGATGATTGATTCTAATACTTGTATGTGTATTTGCAAGCTTGGTGGAGATATCACTTGTCATTGCCATGTTTGCTTTGTGCCCCATGCCTATGATGATACTATGATCTTGCTATGTGTTCGTGCTTGCGATATGTCATGTGCATTTCCTATGCCTATTATTTGCTCTCATGACATGATTGCCATGATTTACTCTAGTATGTTGCATCTTCGCACTACTAGCTTGCACGACTTGATTACTATGTTTCCTTGCCTTGTTGCATCACCGATGATTCAAACTTGCTCGCTTCATACGGTTGATGACAACCATCTACATGCTTTGCACGACATGATTGCTATTACTTCTTGTCATATATCTGCATATGTTGCCTCTCTCATGCTAGATGATTTTCCATGTATTGAGCGCAACCATGATTTTAGTCTTGCTAATGAGATTGCCCCCATAGCATTCTCGCATATATTTGGAGATTTTGACATATTTTTTGTGAAGCATGCTTGTCTTCCTTCTTTGCACCATATACCTCGTGCCATGAATATTGCCATTGTTGCATCATATTGTTCATGCACTTGTGCTTCTAATGGTTATGTGCAAGAGAAGAGAACCATCATGATGGATCATGTATTTATCTACCATGCGCATATGTTCTTTGTTTTGTTGTGTGCATGTGTAGGATACTTGGACCTTGTGTCAACTTCCACGTCACGTGAGTTGACAATCCGAGCTCCTGAGAGCGAACCACCTTCTACCACGACGACTCTACATCATACTTGCTTGTGCTTCGGCATTGTGAAGGATGCACAAGGACATGCTTTCAAGGTGATATCCTTCTCTTTCGAGAAACCCAAAACCATGAGCATGAATATTGTGGATCATACTACTTGTGTTGCTTGCACCTTGAAACTTATTTGTCATCTTGGACCCCTTGATTGCGCACATGTTAGTGATATTGCATTCATTCACAATCGCCACTTTGCCATGTATCATGATATATATGCCTTGTGTGTTGCATCCAATTGTTGGATTAGTTGCCCCTATGATATGCTTGGTTGTAACAATGTCAATTCTTCACATATGCCATGTCCCATTACTTGTCACATGATTGACTTGACTGCCTCACACATGATGAACAATTGCTCTTTCTATTGTGTTGAGTGCCACACGATATTCACTACACCCCATGCACATTATGCTTGGATTGTCTTGCACATGACCCATGTGTTTAGACACTTCATTTTATTTGGTGTTGAATGATTCCTATGCCTACCATAGACCATTCATTGAGCAATTTGTGAATGCTTTCTATGAACTTGAGGTAGATTCTTATTATCTTGTCACACATATTTGCATCACTACCTCACATTTACATGCCTATCTCCATGATTTCTTTGCTTATGCTCAATTTATGTGCTTACATGCCATGTCACAATCCTTTGTCAAACCATATGCTTTGCATGACGACGACACTTGTTGGGTGAATCACTACTTGAATGCTTGGTTTTGCACTAACGCTACCCACATTTGTTTTTCCAAGTGTTTGTTGTCTTTGCTCCTTTTGAAGGAATCCCAAGATGGTGCGACATTGGAGAGTGCCCATTTCGAGCTACAAGATGACGAGAACTTGGTGATCGACCACTCCTACACGGTGACGCCATCTCTTTCCCATGGTGATTTGAATTTCGATCCGAGGTCGGATCTTTCCCAAGGGGGAGGAGATGATGCGGAGCATCCTATGGACATCACCATGTCAAGAGTTCATTCGGCAAGTGACACGTGCGACATCTACTTCACATACATAAAGGTGAATCCTCTCCTTTAAACGTGCTCACTTGACCCCTTCGAGGATGGTATACTACTTGACCCTCCATCGTGCATGCATAGGTATTGTCGGAGCTTCATGAATGTCGAGGAGGAGTGCAAGCGCCAAGGAACAACTACACCATCTGCGAGGGAAGCGTGGAAGAGAAGGAAGAAGAAGCATGGACAAGTTTCTGGAAATCCCGGAACTTCCGGCCGCTGCCCGGAACTTCCGGACCCCGGAACCTCCGGCCGTCCCGAAACTTCCGGCCCCGAAGCATCGAAGCCGTACGAGAGTGTGCCATCTCTCTGGATAGACCGGACCTTGGCCGGACCTTTGCCCGGAACCTCCGGCGCCCGGACCTTCCGGCCGTCCCCGGAACTTCTAGCCCTGTCTGCGCGTAGACACTCGGGCCGAAGCCCACGTACCCTTTCGCCCCTCACTTACCCCTTCATGGACCTAGACTATATATACTCCTCCACCTCCTCCTTTCTAGGTTAGCATTGGTTTAGCTCATTTTAGAGATAGAGCATTGCTCATCCACATCGGATCTACTCCACGAGAGAGACCACGGCCTCTACGGAGAAGATCCCTTTGGATTCAAGACCTCCTTGCGGAGAAGAAATTCAAGACGTCCTCACGGAGAAGACCGTTTACCTCTTGTATTGTCCGTTGTTGACTTTGGATCTTGTATCTTCCTTTGTGTTCATGGATCTAGCGCATGTGTGATCGTTCTTGTTGGTTTGAGTGTTCTCTTGTGTTCCCCTCGTGATTTTCCCCTTGTTTCCCTCCTCGTGTTCTTCGTGTTCATCGTGGGATCCGCTCCTTTCGTGAAACATCGGCCCTCTAGGGTTCCACCCTACATCAGCCCATATGATGTGGCACCTCATAGCATGTCTCCATGACCGAAGGGAAATTCCCATGCTCGACCATCCTTGTCGGTGTCAAAACCGGCGGATCTCGGGTAGGGGGTCCCGAACTGTGCGTCTAGGATCGACGGGTAACAGGAGACAGGGGACACGATGTTTTTACCCAGGTTCGGGCCCTCTCGATGGAGGTAAAACCCTACTCCTGCTTGATCAGTATTGATGATATGGGTAGTACAAGAGTAGATCTACCACGAGATCAGAGAGGCTAAACCCTAGAATCTAGCCTATGGTATGATTGTTGTGTATATTGTCTATCTATCGACTAGCCTGGCCTCGGTTTATATAATGCACCGGAGGCCTAGGATAACAAGAGTCCTAGCCGAATACGCTGGTGGGGAGGTCCTTGTCTTGATCGCCAAGTCTTGTGGAATCTTCCTTGTATGCGGTAGCCGTCCGAACTGGCCCATGAGTATACGGCCACGGGGGTCCTCGGCCCAATCTAATAGATCGGGAGACGACGTGGTGAGTACCCCCTAGTCCAGGACACCGTCAATAGCCCCCTGAACCGGTGTTCAAGTTAGGGACGCTCCTCGATTCTTCCGAACTGTTCTTCATCTTCGGTTGCCGGTCTTGAAAACTGGTTCAACAAATCTTCTTTATCTTCGATCTTGAGGATCGCCGAAATGCATTCGACGAGTTTACACGTCGGGTATCCGAGGAGCCCCTTTAAGTTTCCGTCCTTTATCAATGCCTTGTTTATTTTTATGCCACACCTCGGGTTTGAAGTTGTTCCCGGGAGGCAGGGTCCTCTTGCGTCCGAGCTCCAACGCCGGACTGCATTCGAGGTATCTTTTGCAGCCGAGCACCAACACCGGACCGCTTCCCAGCTCTAGCGTCGGAATGTATCCGAGCTCCAACGCCGAACTATGTATCCGAGTTCCAACGCCGGACTGTATATCCGAGCTCCAACGCCGAAATATATCCGAGCTCCAACGCCGGACTGTGTCCAGGCTCCAATGCCGGACTATATCCGAGGTGTCATATCACCTTGGTCCAAAAAAGTTGAAGGAGTTTAGCCGAGCTTAATGCCAGAAATGCCCTCTATGGAGCCAGCCACTAGCGCCCGAGCTTTATGTCGGACTGCTTCTGAGGTGGTGCACCACCCCGACTATGGGCCGATTTTTTGTCAATATTTTTTATTGGTGCAATTTATTCTCTGCCGAGATATATAACCAGTAGCCCTCAAGGTGTGTATCGGTCTAAAACCCGAGATGCACATGAAGGATGACATAAGACCGCTGATCCCAGTAGCCGCTGAGACTCAGGTTGATTTGCAAAATTGGCCTGAGGATCAAGTCCTAGCTCGGCAGAATACTTCGGGACACAAAAGCGGCGTGCTCAGTCGTCAAGACTCAGGTTGGGTGCGGCCGACCAACCTGAGGATCAAAATCTCCTTGGAAACTATATTGCACATAAAATTTTCTGCATTGGACAAGCAATGCAGTAGCCCCCGAGACACTGGTCAGGTGGCAACACCAGATCAGGGGATCGATGTGCCCCTTTAATATTTGTAAATAATAAGCCCGAAGCCCAGTAGCCCCCAAGCCTTAATGCGGGCACGGGTGGCCGAATTAAGGATCAATATCCATAGTAAAATCACAAATTATGTGTAATGACTCTGTATCCAAGTACTTTACGTCATTAATGCTCAGATCCGCATTGTACAAAACTTTGTTGACCGACCATCGGCTTCCACCTCCTCGGCCAGTAGCCGAGGAGTGTTTGTCCTACTTTATAAAGCCTTTATGAGGGCAAAGATTTACAACAAACAAGGCAATCTGGCCATACGGTTTTATAAACAAAGGTACGCAGAGAGATATGTTATATTACTATTTAACAGTAGAAATGTCTTCCAAAGAAAATAGTCCCGCTATCGGTTCCATTCTTTGGGTTGTCGTGCTAAGCATGATCATTAAACCTCGGCTCTAATGTAAGAGCAAAATATCGAGGATTTAGTTTGGGAGGCCAGTTAATAGCCCCCGGTAGTGTTCGGCGACAGTCGGGGTCAAGCCGTAAACACTTCGGCCAATGTTATGAATAGCCTGTTATTTAACATAGTCATCAGATTGCTGACCAGTTTACGCTTATTGTGATAGTCAGTTTTCGGCTTTCTCCACTGAGGTGCTTAATCATGTGAGCTGGAAGCACAATCGCAGTGGTTCTCCCTTTGCACGCCTAGCCAAACAAAATGGAATGTAGGAAGCAAGTGTAGGAGCCGGGCGGCCCAACTATTGAGCGAAGACATAATTCGAAACCGATGCATATATAGCAATATCTGAGAATGTTTTTACCGAATCCCTAAAAGGTGTCCGGCGTTGCACTGCGAGACTAATGCTGGAAAAGCACAAATAGTTTAAAAGTGCCAAAAAGCTTGGAAAACCAAGAAAAGTCAGTAAAAACATGACGTCTGAACAATATCAAGTGTTCGGTGCCAATCCGAAAATTAGTCTTAGAAAAAGGAAGTGCTTCTGTCGTGCTTTAACATGATACATCCTATCTCAGGACTTCGAGCGGGTCAGCCTACGGCTTCAACCTCCTATCCCGAGGGCAGAGTACTTCTCATCAGGCCAGTTTAGCAAACTAAACTCTAGCAGCTTTGAGAGAGAAATTAGGCTCTCCGGCTAGTGACCGCACACTCGTGTCGAAAAAAGGAGTGATAAATAATAATAATAAAACTTTGCAACGACTAAGAAGAAGAACACTTATTATAAGACGGCTCAAATAAACTTAAGAGCCCCCAAGTGACTTGGGTAGGACAATGATTGCATGCACCGAAGTACTTATATCATATCTATGTCCAACCGAACTTTAAACGCGTCTTAACCGACCGTCGGCTTCTCCCTCTTTGGTCAAGGACCGAAAAGTGTTATGTACTCCATCGGTCGAGAATATCGACGGTGTTTCCAATAACCAGGAAATCAGGCCATAAGGTTGTAACAGACAAAGCACGCTCAGGGAACTTATGCTATATTACTGTGAAGAGTAAGAAGCATCTTCGAAGAAAATAGTACCCCCACCGATACCTTACTTCGGTGCTCATTGTTATTATGGGACTTGTGCAATAGATTTTTTGTACTCATGAGTTCCGTTGTGTGCCGACCATCATTGAATAACTATAAGAGCGCTAGCTTTTGGCTTCACCCAGTCTGAGGTCCGGCTCGGGTGACCCGATCGTGACAATCGCAGAGGTGCTCCCTTTACTCCCTAGCCGAACAATCGGGAACGTAGGGGTAAACACAGGAGCGAGGCAACCCAGCTTGCAAATCGCTTAAGTCAATATGGTGCATATTGTGGCGTAATACACGAACAAGGAACGAAGCCATACAAGTATAATCATATGCAACAGGAAAAGCTTCATAAAGGAAGCCCCCAAGTAAACGGGGTATTTGAATTTATGCGTCACAAACAAAGTTTGTACAAGGAAATTTTTTAGAAGCAACTTTTTTCCAAAAAAGTATAATGCTTGGTCGAGCCGAACACAAGTTAAAAATTTAAAACTCTGAGCATGAAGGCAACTTAGCTGGTTAATATGTTCGGTATTGATGACGTGGTCCGAGCTTGATGCGGGACAAGGTGCCATCCCCCAAGCCGGTCCCGAGGTGGCGGAGCGAAGAGCTCGGCACTCCAAAGTGGTGACATAGCACGGTCAATGCAGGCCGACAGAGTGATGCCGAAGTCCCCGGCATGGGGTAATGAAGTGTTGACGAAGCCCCCCGTCCAGCCGAGGTGACGCCAAAGGATATAGTCCGGGTGGATCATTTTCCTATACCACATAAAATAGTGCAAACCGGAGATAATAGTAATAATAATAATAATAATAATCATTGCATAATCAATAATTTATGCAAAGTGAGTAATAAAAGAAATATGGACTGGCGCCGAAGTCAATGTCGATGCAGGGCGTCGGCGTGATGCGGTAAGGGCGTGGCAAAGCCTGAATTCACAGGTCAGTCCGAGTTCCGGATGCGGCATTCGCCGGACCATGTACGGAGACTGACCGAACCACCATGCGACCGTCGTTAATGCGGCCACCATTTAATAGACCTGTGCACATATGATGGACAAACCAGAGTAATAATTCCTTGGGAAAAATTGAACCCAAACAAGCAAAAAATACTAGGATTAATAGCACCTGGTTTATTTGTTGTAGCAATCCGAAGGAAGGTGATTCCCAAAATTGGGACTCGATCCGCACACCCGTTACCGGAGTGGGTTGATGAAGAGATAATGAAGCCCCCGGTCCAGCCGACATGTCGAAGTAGGTCGACGTGATGGACACCGGCTCGAAGGAGCAATAGTGCGGCCCTGCCAATGCAGGTCGTGACGTGGTCAATGCCGGCTTGATGAAGTGACCGTGCGGCGATGCCGATGTGTCCGCTCCGTGTAACCCATGGGGCGGCGATGTTGGTGATGATTTATTCTTTGCGATGCGGAACTGTTGTTCAGCTTGCCGAGGTGATGATCCGAAGAAGTTGAGCTCGGCTCAACAAAGTGACGACGTGTCTAGCGCAGGTTGGCAGCCGTGGAGCAATATTGCCGGACTGGTTTGACACCAGCATGATGTTGAAGATCATGTTCAAAAGATTTTTTGTGGGATGTGTTCAGGAACAAAACACAATACCCCACACAAAACTTCCTTCAAAAAGGATGTCCGAAATCCCATTCATAAAAAAGACGAACTCGGGTCAGATTCGTTTTCGCGCAGAAAACAGATCCGAAAGTGATGCAATAATCGGAAGGTTTCCGGAGTTTGGACGGTCGGATCGAGCTGAAATTTGGAGGGCAGGTAGATATAGGAATTCCGCAGCCGATCAACGGTTGGATCTTCCAAAGGATGTCCGAGCCAGAAGCTGGACACCACGCCCTAAACTTGTCCAGATTCCCGTCCAGATTTGACACGGCTCCGGTATATCGCGGATTGCCAGAGATTCCTCCATCAGAACTCGACGAAATTTTCCAAGGTTGTTGTAGACCCAATTCCGCACAATTCCACCGAAGCAATCGTTAAAACGACACTCGAGGGGGTGGTGGCGGTGGATACAAGTTCGTTGTCTAGAAAAACAGCGCGGTCGCACGAGGGCAATGTTGACGTTGAGCCCGCGGGATCCATGGATGATTCCTCCATGATCTTGATAGAGATCGGAGTTGACGTTGATGAAGGCCCAAATCCTAACATGACGATCGGAGATAGGGCGCAGTCCTTGGTCGAACCAAGGTGACCAGTCGAGCTGGTGACAAAGATGCCGAAGTCGCAGTTGATCTGCAGGCGAGCCATCGACCTTTTACCGAACACACAGCGGAACTCTCAATGAAAGCACCAATGTCAGTGTCAAAACCGGCGGATCTCGGGTAGGGGGTCCTGAACTGTGCGTCTAGGATCGACGGGTAACAGGAGACAGGGGACACGATGTTTTTACCCAGGTTCGGGCCCTCTCGATGGAGGTAAAACCCTACTCCTGCTTGCTTAATATTGATGATATGGGTAGTACAAGAGTAGATCTACCACGAGATCAGAGAGGCTAACCCTAGAAGCTAGCCTATGGTATGATTGTTGTGTATATTGTCTATCTATCGACTAGCCTGGCCTCGGTTTATATAATGCACCGGAGGCCTAGGATAACAAGAGTCCTAGCCGAATACGCCGGTGGGGAGAAGTCCTTGTCTTGATCGCCAAGTCTTGTGGAATCTTCCTTGTATGCGGTAGCCGTCCGAACTGGCCCATGAGTATACGGCCACGGGGGTCCTCGGCCCAATCTAATAGATAGGCAGATGACGTGGTGAGTACCCCCTAGTCCAGGACACCGTCAATCCTCCTTGAGGGGCTTCCGAAGATGGAAGTGTTGCCCTCGCTCGTAGGTGGTCGCCTCGTTGGTGAAGATGTCAATGTAGGCGAACTCATGGGAAGTAGACAAAGATGTCGTACGTCCGAAGGTGAAGATGCCTTGAGAACACTTGGCGAAGATGTTGAAGTGGTTGGTGCAGCCGTAGCTCCGTCTTGGTGGTGCTTGTCTCGCGGTCTTCTCTAGTGCACATGATGTTTTGACTTGGTGTGAAGTAGGGATTGTTGGGACTTGTAGGTTTGCACTTGTGGAGCATCATCATGATGGTGTCATTGTCGTGCTTGAGCTCGTAGTACATGTCATTTGTCATTGTCGTGCACATGTTGCTTGGAGGTGACTTGCCATTCATGACGATGTGGATGACACACTTGATGGTGGTCGCCATGGAGATGTGGACGTGGACGACTTGCGCTTGCGTCGCTTGGGTGCTCCGAAGATGATTGACTTTCTCGTCGCCGCCTTGAAGATGATGAAGGGGAAGAACATTTGGCCAACAAAGTCCGAATCTCGTCCATCCTTGCATCTTGCTCCTCCTTTTGTGCAGAAAGCTTGTTGTCGATGTAGTCCCTCTTCCTCGCTTCGGAGTGGCGAATGTCAATGGAGAGGTTCTCGATGCGCTCTCTCAATCTTGATTGTGCGCCTTGGATTTATCATTGTAGATCGAGGATTGACGCTCTGGCGATGTAGTTTTTCACGCTGTCGTTGTTGTGGAAGACCGGAGATGAAATGCCTTACCTATCCATCACAATACTCGAGCAAATATGAGTGGAGAAAGGATAAGAACTTATATCAAATGTACCTTGACCGAAGTTGAAGATGGATCAATGATCACTCAATGATGTAACAAGGAAATAGCATAATTGCTACCAATTCTTGTCAGTTTCTCACACCTACACAAATAAGGCTTATGGTGGATCTCGGTGAGGATAGTTGCACAAAAATTTGATGTAAAATGTTAGCAAGAGTTAATAATGTTGAAAGAGATTCACAAATTCGCAAGTGAAACAAGTAGACCAATAGCAATATGTGGAACACGGAAACACACACACGGATAGATAAATGGGGTTGTGCAACCAAGGAATGAGCTCAAAATGTGGGATCCACGGAAAATGCTCTTGTTGCACAACTCTAGAGAGACGCTAGCATGATTTCTCAATAGTCGGATACGACACTTGTGCACAACCTATAGGAGACAAAAATGCAACGACTTCTATCCCAAGTATCCTATGTATATGATGTTCCGGGGGTATGATCCAAGATGATCGAATATGACAATCTTATGCAATGTGTATGGTGCTATGGCACTTGCTTACAAGCTTCTTTGCTCTTTCTCTTTTTCTTAAAAGCCTATTCTTTTTTTTTTGTATGTGTATGGCCACTATGCGGAATGCACAAACCAAGATAGCGATTGGGTATATGCGGGAACAAACTTGGGACACAAAGGATAATATGATACCAATATGATATGGTATGTATGCAATGGGAGGTGTAGCTCGATGATCACTAATGTGCACAAGTAACGATGCCGGCAATACTCAAAGACTAGTCTCGATAGGCAAGTGATGCAAAATGGGCTAGGGGTTATCAATGCAATGGCAAGGGAATATACAAAGGAGGGATACCATGATACCAAGATGATATGGAGGTTACCATCCTTGGCGATGATGAGTGGCGGTGTTCTTGATGTAGATACCAAGATGATGGAGACTCGTCCCTAAGTAGCTGAAACACCTTAGGAAACGGAAAAACCACGAATTCAAAATCTCAAATGTCAAATGGTGGTAGCAGGATTCGGTGGTGGTTGCGGAAGCTCAATGGGATTGCACAAATGCAATTATGGGTTGTGGAGTACGCAATGCGGAAATGGAGGGTAAGGTGGTGGACTATACACAGTGTCGGAGTAGTAAGCACGGTCCCTAAGTAGCCGAAACACCTTAGGAGACACAACTCACAACACAAACAAAATTGGGTTAGGTCGGGGTGGTGGAAGTGTATGGTCGGCAAGCCTAAGCGGAAGTGGTGGTGGTGGTTGATGAGGAAGCAACCATTCCTAATTAGCCGAAACAACTTAGGAGGCTCGAATCACTACTCAAGAAACCACATATGCAATGGGGAACAAAATTGGTTAGGTTGCGGAAGTCGGTGGTGGTGTAGCGGAGGATATGGTGGGAGGCCTAGGCAAAGATGCCAAAATTCCAAAAATTTGATGCTGTAAAAAGCTGGTGAAACCAAGGTGAGATCCTCGGGCACGTTGATAGATTCAAAACGAGCCAACCAACACTTAAATCGGAGTTCGGAGTGAGAAGTTGTGATGAAAACGGTGAAAGAGGTTGATGTTAAAATTCTGTGTAATGTTTCTGGTTAGGACGGAAGTTCCGGGCCTAGGGCCGGAAGTTTCGGGGGGTGGCCAGAAGTTCCGGGGGTCGTGGAAAAAGTGCGGGAACTCTGGGGATTTTTGGAGTAAACTTTCTGTTTAGCCCGGAAGTTCCAGGCTAAGGATGGAAGTTCCGGGGGACGGAAGTTCCGGGGGAGTCCGGAAGTTCCAGGGGTCGTGGAATTTCTTCCGGGACGAACCATAAATTCCAGATCTGAGAACGGGGGCGGAAAACTTGATTTCCATGGTCAAAATTGGAAAGATTTCATGTATAGAAATGGGGGAAAAGATGGGGAATGCTAGATCCACTCGAAACCAAGCAAATCCATGGATCAAAATCAACACAACTTCCTCAAACCAACAAATCACAAAAAAATTGCATCTAATTTTGGTGGGGATTTTCGAAATTGGGGAAGAACACAACAAAATTAGGCTAGAAAACACAACGGGGAGGCTCCAAAATCATGATCAACGTGGCTCATGATACCAAGATGATGTAGGGTAGGAACCCTAATCGGCCGATCTTTCACGAAAGGAGCGGATCCCGCGATGAACACGAAGAACACGAGGGGAAAATCACAAGGGGAACACAAGAGAACACTGAAACCAACAAGTATGATCACACATGTGCTAGATCCATGAAAAGAAAGGGAGATACAAGATCCAAATTCAACAACGGACGATACAAGAGGTAACCGGTCTTCTCTGTGAGGAGGTATTGAATCCACTAGGGGATCTTCTCCGCAAGGAGGTCTTGAATGCAAAGGGATCTTCTCTGAAGAGGGGCCACAGTCTCTCTCGTGGAGTAGATCCGATGTGGATGAGCAATGATCTATCTCTAAATATGATCTAAACCAATGCTAACCCTATAAAGGAGGAGGTGGAGGAGTATATATAGTCGAGGTCCACGAAGGGGTAAGTGAGGGGCAAAAGGGTACATGGGCTGCGGCCCGAGTGTCTTCCCGCAGGCAGGGCCGGAAGTTCCGGGTAGGGCCGGAAGTTCCGGGCTCCGGAAGTTCTGGGCAGGTTCCGGCTGGGCTCCGGGCTATCCAAAGAGTTGGCGCGCTCGAGTTTGGTCTGGACTCTGAGGGCCAGAGGTTCCGGGCAGGTCGGAAGGTCCGGGGGCCGGAAGTTCTGGGCAGAGGCCGGAAGTTCTGGGCTTTCCAGAAGCTTCTCCCCGCTTCTTCTTCCTTCTCCTCTTCCATGCTTGGCCTTAGTCCTTGGATCCTCCATTGTCATCTCGGTTGTACCTGAGTATATGCAAGGTCCATGCATGAGGTAGTAGCCATGTCTCATATGTGGAAAGTCACGGTTCGAAGAGGAGTGAGTTCACCTCGTGTCCAATGGCGTATGGTCGAGGTCTCATCGTATGTCCTCTTGGGGCTTGGGGAGTAGTCGAAGTGTACATGGGGATGATCGTAGGATGCTCCGCATCATCCATCCATCGATGATGACCTTGACGGATCTTACACTGATGCCGGCCTTGGTATGAAAGATGTGGCATCGTTGGTCTTCTTCTTGGTGCTGTTGAAGATTCAAGACCTTGGAGACAACTAGAGCGGGACTTGAATCTTCATCGCAAAAGACTTGTTCTTCTTCATTGTTCACTTGCCGGTGCATGGCGACTTTCTCAAGGGCGTCCATTTCTCCTGCACTCATTGAGTCATAAGTATCGTCGTCGTTAAGGATCATGGTCCGCTTGTTGGTGCACTCGTAGGACTTGTGGCATCGGCCTCCGCATGTGAAGCATTTGAGGGAACTCGTCTTGACGGTATCATCAGTTGGGGTAGATGATGATGGAGCTCTCGGCTTGAAGTTGCTCATTGTAGGAGGATGACTTGGAGTTGACGAAGCTTTCTTGGAACTCGACTTGTCGACCTTGCTTGTAGAAGGCTTGGTGGACGGTGTTGGAGTCGTTGAAGCTTGGGTGTTGGAGAAACCGTATGACTTGGACGAGAACATGGCATACTTGTAATCGTCTTCCACTTGACGTTCCGCTTTGGTAGCTTGATGCACTAGCTCGATGAGGCTCGAGTCTGGTTAGAAGTCCGCAATCTTCTTGATAGGATGGTTGAGTCCATTCAAGAAATGTGCTATTGTTTGCTCATCATCTTCCGTGACATTGGCTCTTATCATGGCAATCTCCATCTCCTTGTAGTACTCTTCAACGCTCTTGGTTCCTTGCTTGAGTAGTTGAAGTTTCTTGAAGAGGTCGCGGTTGTAGTAGGTAGGTACGAAGCCTGCTCTCGTGACATCCTCCATTTGCGCCCAAGTAGTGTTGGGTGGTTCTCCTCTTGCCTCTTGGTGCTAGATGACTTGTTCCCACCAAATGAGGACATAGTCTTGGAACTCAGGGGATGCCATCGCGATCTTCTTCTCTTCTTTATAGTTGTGCAAGCGGAAGATTTTTTCAACATTCAATGCCCATGAAAGGTACTCTTCGGGGTCGTTGCTTCCATTGAACTTGGGCATGGTGAACTTTAGCTTGCCATAGCGTTGCTCTTCATTGTGTTGGGGTCGGGGATGATGATGCCCATGTTGTTGATGATTGTCAAGCTTGTGTTGCCCTTGGTGAGGAGGGTTGTCAATCTCATGTTGCTCTTGTCGTGGATGCTTCCCATTGTCTTCATGCTCTTGGTGAATTTGATGTCCTTGAGGAGCTTGTGGAGGGGCTTGTCGAGCTTGAGGAGGAACTTGATGACGCACGCGAGCTTGAAATCTTCGTTCGTGAGCTTCTACGCGAAGTGCTTCTTCATGTTCACGAGCTTGTCGGCATCGGTTGGCTACGGCTCGACTTGAATCTTGGAGGGCACGTTGCGCCTCAAGTGCTTGAGCTTCACGGAGTTGTTGTTCTTGGCGTTGCCTTGGCATCTTGTGCATCTTGGTGTAGACGCTCTCGCTCTTTGTCTTCATGTTGTCGTTGTCGTTGCCGTTCTTGTGCTAGCGCAAAGGCCGCTTGGGTTTGACGTTGTCGGTGCTCTTGAGAGTCGGTGTCGCATAGAGGATTGAGGCTTGCTTGACGATCATTTCGCGCGGCACGTCGAAGAGTGTTCAATGTCAGTGTACTTGAGCCAGAGAGGGTGAAGTCAGAGTGTCAACTTGAACGGCTCCGTCTTGATGAGGACAAAGTGGAAGAAGAGCAATTGAGAAACAAAGCACAAATCTCGTCCATTCTTTTGTAGTTCTCTTGCTTGTGATCGTCGAGCTTGTGGTTGAAGTAGTCCCTTGTACGTTGCTCGGAGAGTCGCAAGTCGGCAGCGAGGTTGTCGATGCGTTCACTCATTGCTTGTTGCTCTTGATGAAAAGCACGTTGTGCACCAAAGAGGTGGCTCTTGGTGACGTAGGAGTTCATGTTGTCGTTGTGCTCGATGAAGAGTGGGTTGGTAGAAGTACTTGGCCTATCCATCATTTCAAGAGAAATATGTGAGTGGGATAAAGAGAAGAACATATACCAAATGTACCTTGACCGAAGTTGAAGGTGGATCAATGATCAATCCAATGTTGAACAATGAAATAGCCCAATTGGTACCAATTCTTGTCGGTTTCTCACACCTACACAAGTAAAAGCTTATGGTGGTGCTTGGTTAGGATGGTGGCACAAAATTTGATGCAATTGTAAGTGAGCTTCAATAATGTTGGAAAAGATTTGCAAGTTTGCAATGCAACAAGAAGACCAAGCAATAAGGTACACAGAAACTGATGAGGACATCAATACCATTGTTAAACCCATAGCCCCTGCTGCTATACATACTGGACCAGTTACTAGAGCTCGCGCACGCCAATTAAATTACCAGGTACTTTTGTTTCTTAGTAACAATTTTAATGTTCATGAGAGTATGATGCTGCCTAAATTGGATACATTTGTTTTGCTTACAAATGAAGGGCCTAGCTTGGACAAGAAAGATGAACCTTGGAGCAAGTTCATGCATGGAGATGATGGCGTGCGCAAGGGGAACAAGAACGGAGTTACAAGTGATTATTACTGGACTTTGAAGCCACCATAATGAGTGCATGAAGCCTTGGATGAAATATACAAGTTGCCACTTCATAAATTTCATGCAGAGGCTATCCTAGGTGCTGCGTCACCTTATTTTTGGGCAAGGCCCATGTATTTTCGAAATACTTAAGTATAGGTTGTTTTTAGAGTCCGTATGTGTGGGAAAACAAGAGTTAGGGTTGGTTTCGGACCCCTCCTCCAAGGGCCATGAAATTCCCCCCTCTTCCTCCATATATACAGCCCTTAGGGCGTCGTTTAGACTTTGGGTTTTGTTTAGATTAAAGTTTGCCATAGCTGCAACTTCGCGTACTTCGTTTATGTTCAACAACCAGACAAAGGCGTCACAGAACCCCACCTTAATCAATAAAGCTTTCCTCTTATATTCGCAATATCCAGATTGCAATCTTAGTTTCTTGCTTGTTCTTCATTTGCCTGCAGGAGTAGACCTTCGTGATTAGGTTGATCATGCTCCGGCGTGGTCAATACCCTCTCGGAGTTGGTTTAGCGTTTGCTAAGGCGCGACGTCCTCGCATGTTCGTAGTCGGATCATCAAAGTCGGCTTCCACCAAAAGGATAGCCACCATCTCATCGAGAGACGGGACACCTTTGCCTCTATCAAGTGGTATCAGATTTCCAGGTTGCTCGGTGAGATTTTATAGTTTTTCATAGTTTAGATCGAGTCTATTCTTCATACCTATAGTACACAAAAAAGCCACAAAAAAATTAGGGTTAGTTCATCATATCCGAACCAATCTAAGCCTTTGCATAATCTTTTTTGGGTTTTGCATTGTTGAATTTGCGGTTGCATCATCGTGTCTAGTTGCTGGTCTTAGTGTTTAGTCCTTTAGAGTTTCGAGTTCTGTTCACAAGTAGTCACGCCGCCGCCGCATCATCATCATCACCACTGCCATATACCACCATCATCGTCACCGCAGCCATATACCAGCATCTACATCACCGCTGCCATATACCACCATCATCATCACCGCTGCCATATACCACATATCCATCGCCATCACGATAATCCGAGTCCACCTCCATCAGAGATTCGCCACCAGTCTGTGTCCCACCGCCCTACATATATTCGCCACCAGTCCCAGTTCCACCAGATTCATCTCCGCCACCAGTCCTAGTCCGAATCCAGTATTTGTTGCCTTGCTTTCGAGTTCCAGATCACGTCATACTTCAAGTCGTGACAGAGTCGGACTCCCAAGATTCCGTGCTAACCGAAGTAGAAAAATAGTTCCAAATTCAAAAAAAACTAAGTCTGGAAAATTCTGGCTATGCAGTTTTTAGACCATTTGTAGACTTTTTCGCAAAAATATGTTGCGGAGCAAAAAAAGAGGAAAAAAAGAAAAAAGAGAAAAAAATTCAGAGTGTGCTCCTCCCTTGTTTAGGTGCAGCGCTGTGATTTTGTTAGTATTCTAGGCTCACGTCTCTAGCACGGTCTAGCCTAGGACCAGCACGGTACCGTCGTTGAGCGTTTATTCTACTTTGCATCTCCGAATTGATTATTGCTGACCCTTTTTGCTACCATATTATAAGCCTTCCTAGCTCCACATACATCTACGTCATGCGTTTGACTCTTCCTGGTAATTGCTCTATCCAAGCTTTGAGAGTTTTGACTATGACGGTTGCCGATCACCGCCTGCTACTGGGTAAGAACTGGTAAGAATTTGAGATTTGCTTGACGGATTTGTGACACCCACCACCACCTCGTGTTCATAGTCTGTAGGATCATATTCTTGTGTGTTTCTATTGCTGCTAACCATGGCAGGATCACAAGCCGATGAGACTGACTGGGAGAACATGACGAATAAGGACTTGCATGATAAATTTCAGCAAATGATGAGTGGACAGGTGCAAGATGTGCTAAACACATTTGAAGAGGCCATGGAGAAGATAGATGGCATGGAGAAGACGTTCGAAACAAAGCTCGATAACAAGCTTGATGAATTGCTTGTGCGTCTTCCACCACCACCACCGGCTGCACCTAACGCACCTCTACAACAACAACAACAACAACAACAACAACAACAACGTCGCCTTCCAAATCAAGTGGGACGAGCACAATGCGTTCCCATTGACCCTGGGCAAAATTTTGGTGCCGCTGTTGATGCTTCTGTAGCTCCTGCTACTACTGCAGAGGTGGAGGACCATTACATGGATGAGGTTGATCAAAATCAGAACTACGTGCAACCACCAACACCACCACCACAAGGTCGTCCTCGGGTACATCATCGCAACGGTAGGGCTGCGCCACCACCTGAGGTACGAGATCATGACCTTTTTCCTAAACTGAAGTTGAATATTCCACCATTTGACGGTAGATATGTTCCTGATATATATCTTACTTGGGAGTTAGAAACTGAACAACGTTTTACATGTTTACAATATCCCGAGGAGAGACGTGTTCCTGCTGCTGTACTTTCACTAGTTTTGCATGTGTTTGGTGGTCTGAATATTGTAGATTATATCCTATTCCAACTACTTGGGCTTCTTTGAAAATTGCTATGCGTACTCGTTGGGTTCCACCATATTATCAACGTGAATTACTTCAAAAATTGCAGCGTTTAAGACAAGGGAAAAAATATGTAGAAGAATATTATCAGGAATTACAAACTGGCATGATTAGATGTGGTATTGTTGAGGAGAATGAATCTATGCTTGCACATTTTATGGGTGGATTAAATAGAGAGATTCAGACCATTCTAGAGTATAAGGAGTATACTAATATCACTCGTTTATTCCATCTTGCTTGTAAAGCTAAATGTGAAGTGCAGGATCGACAAGCATTGGTGCGAACTAACTTTTCTGCAGGTCAATCTTCATCATGGACACCACGTGCATCCTCTACTTCCACTGTACCAGCACCTCCATCAGGTGCCACCTCCAGCCGTGATACAAGAAAGCTGGCACAACCACCACTATCTGCCAAGAGCACACCTGTCAGGCCTGCGCAGAGCTCTTCTTCTTCCATGGCATCAACAGAGCACACAAGTGATATTATTTGTCATCGTTGTAAGGGAAGAGGCCATTTTCTGAGAGAATGCAAATATCAGCATGTGATGATTGCTACTTAGGATGGTGGGTATGAGTCCGCTAGTGACTATGATGAGGAGACTTTGGCTCTTATTACGCATGAAGAACACAGTAGAGATGATTCTGATCATGAGACACAATACATGGCTGCTGAAGATGCTGATAGGTATGAATCTTTAGTTGCTCAATGTGTTTTGAGTGTGCAGGTTACACAAGCTGAGCAAAATCAGAGGCATAATTTGTTCCATACAAAGGGAGTTATGAAGGAACGTTATGTTCGCGTCATCATAGATGGAGGGAGCTGCAACAACTTGGCTAGCATGGAGATGGTGGAGAAGCTATCTCTCACCACAAGACCACATCCACATCCTTAGTACATCCAATGGTTCAACAACAACGGCAAGGTTAAGGTAACACGTACTATTCGTGTGCATTTTAGTATCTCTACATATGCTGATTGTGTTGATTGTGATGTGGTACCTATGCAAGCATGTTCCTTATTACTTGGTAGACCATGGCAATTTGATAAAAATTCTGCACACCATGGTAGAAACAATGAGTATACTCTTGTTCATAAGGACAAAAATATTACTTTGCTTCCTATGACTCCTGATTCCATTTTGAAAGATGATATTAATAGAGCTAATAAAGCAAAACAGGAGCAAAATAAGAGTGAAAATCAGATTGTGGCAAAAGAATTTGAGCAGCAAATGAAGCCTAATAATAAACCATCTAGTGTTGTTTCAGAAATTAAATTGAAAAGTGCATGTTTACTCGCCACCAAATCTGATATTAATGATCTAGATGTTACCAAATCTGTTTGCTATGCTTTTGTGTGCAAAGATGCATTATTTTCATTTGAGGACGTGCCTTCCTCTTTGCCTCCTACTATCACTAACATTTTGCAGGAGTTCGCTAACGTCTTTCCATAAGACGTGCCACCGGGATTACCACCTATTCGAGGGATTGAGCATCAAATTGACTTAGTTCCCAGTGCATCATTACCCAACCGTGCACCATATCGTACCAATCCAGAGGGGACGAAGGAGATCATGCGTCAAGTACAAGAGCTGCTCGACAAAGGTTATATACGTGAATCCCTTAGTCCTGGTGTTGTTCCTATCATTTTAGTGCTGAAAAAGGATGGTACGTCGCGTATGTGCGTTGATTGTAGAGGCATTAGCAATATTATGATTCTTTATCTTCATCCTATTCCTAGGCTAGATGGTATGCTTGATGAATTGAGTGGCTCTACAATATTCTCCAAAGTTGATTTGCATAGTGGGTACCATCAAATTCATAAGAAATTGGGAGAAGAATGGAAAACAACATTTAAAACTAAGTTTAGATTATACGAGTGGTTAGTCATGCCTTTTGGGTTAACTAATGCACCTAGTACTTTCATGAGATTAATGAACGAAGTTTTACGTGCTTTCATTGGACGATTTGTGGTAGTTTACTTTGATGACATATTGATTTATAGAAAATCTTTGGAGGAACATTTGGAACATTTACGTGTTGTTTTTATTGCTCTACGTGATGCATGTTTGTTTGGTAACCTTGGGAAGTGCACCTTTTGCACCGATCGAGTATCTTTTCTTGGCTATGTTGTTACTCCACAGGGAATTGAAGTTGATAAAGCCAAGATTGAAGCTATTGAGAGTTGGCCGCAGCCCAAAACGGTCACACAAGTGAGGAGTTTCCTTGGCCTCGCTGGTTTCTATAGGCGTGTTGTGAGAGATTTCAGCACCATTACTGCACCTCTCAATGAGCTTACAAAGAAGGATGTGCCTTTTGTTTGGGGTACCGCATAGGAAGAAGCCTTCACGGTATTGAAAGATAAGTTGACACATGCTCCTTTACTCCAACTTCCTAATTTTAGTAAGACTTTTGAGCTTGAATGTGATGCTAGTGGAATTGTATTAGGAGGTGTGTTATTACAAGATGGCAAACATGTTGCATACTTTTCTGAAAAATTGAGTGGGCCTAGTCTGAACTATTCTACTTATGATAAAGAATTATATGCTCTTGTTCAGACCTTAGAAACATGGCAACTTTATTTATGGCCCAAGGAATTTTTTATACATTCTGATCATGAATCTTTTAAACACATTAAAAGTCAAGCAAAACTGAACCGTAGACATGCTAAATGGGTTGAATTCATTAAGACTTTCCCTTATGTCATTAAACACAAGAAGGGTAAAAAAATGTTATTGCTGATGCATTATCTCATCGTTATACTATGCTTTCACAACTTGACTTTAAAATATTTGGTTTGGAGACCATCAAAGATCAATATGTGCATGATGCTGAATTTAAATATGTATTGCAGAATTGTAAGGAAGGGAGAACTTGGAACAAGTTCGTCCTTAACGATGGATTTGTGTTTCATGCTAACAAGCTATGCATTCCAGCTAGCTCCGTTCGTCTTTTGTTGTTGCAGGAGGCGCATGGAGGAGGATTAATGGGACACTTTGGCGTCAAGAAGACGGAGGATATACTTGCTACACATTTCTTTTGGCCAAAGATGAGACGGGATGTTGATCGTTTTGTTGCTCGCTACACTACATGTCAAAAAGCTAAGTCACGACTGTTCGCACACGAACACGTCACCGTGTACCTCCAATGCCGAGGGTGGTGCACCGCAGGTCACGTCGAAGGAGATCCGACCGGAAGCGCGGTACGCAAGCAATCTGGCGGGTGCTTTTGAGGACCCGAAACCCCCACGCGCCTGGGAGAGACCCCGTCAGGGGCGTGCGGCGCCTATGGGCTGCCATAGGTCGACCTGATCGCCCCTAGGGCCTCGAGGTTCGTCGCCCTACAACAAGAAGAATGAACGAAGAACGACAAAGAAGAAGAACAAGGGAGGGAGATAACAGTAAAGGTAAAAGATGATAGATTGATGTGTTCGACTGTGTTTTATTCAATCGGCCGTCACCTCTCATCTATTTATGAGGCGGCTGGACTTCCCGTACAAGAAAAGGACTAAAAATTCTGTCCAAAACATCAAAAACCCTAACTTAACTCGGACAGGAATCTTTGGTAATTTCCTGGACCAACCCGGTCTCACTGATTGGTTCATTTCGGTCCCACCGAGTGAACTTTGCCAACTCTCTGTATCCTTCTGTAATTTCCCGGATCAAACCGGTCTCACCGATTGGTTTGCTTCGGTCCTACCGAGTCAACATTGCCAACTCTCTGGTAAATTTTCGGAACAACTCGGTCTCACCGATCAAATCAACTCGGTCGGTCCGAAATGATTCTGCAGTTTCTGTTTCTGACCTTGTTTTGCCTCCCCAGGTTGCATACGTCCTCGGATTAAGATTATTTTTATATCAAAATCTACCGTTTCATCGAGACGCATAACTTTCATGTTGAAACATTTTCTATCAGAGGCCATCTTGATTAAGTTTTATGCCTTTCTTTACTCTGGTGTCAACATGAGCATCTCTGAACTTGTCATAACTTTTGAGTCCGAGCTCCATTTTAGACCATCTTCATATCCATCTTGATCTTCTCGAAGAGAGACATTCCAAGGTGACTTCCAATCATAAGTTTGAATTGGTCTTTATATAACCTATGCTAATTTTATGAATGTGCCAATTTTGAGCGTCAACACATGTCCCCCTGTTTTTCGGCATAGCTAGCATGCCGAAAAATAACTTGCACCATGTTGGTTCTAAGGACGATGTCAACACTCCATCGTCCATTTTCCATCTTCTTAGGATGATAAGTATATATCGGCAATTGCTTGTTTGAACCTCTTGATGCAAACATGGGTGAAAAACTTCTCAACTTCTATAACAATCCAGTGATAAGGTTCCATAGATCAAAACCATCAT
The DNA here is from genome assembly GCF_018294505.1 of Triticum aestivum. Lineage (NCBI taxonomy): Eukaryota > Viridiplantae > Streptophyta > Magnoliopsida > Poales > Poaceae > Triticum > Triticum aestivum. Next base: position 352,845,358 of record NC_057812.1, on the reverse strand, counting down.
CCGAACCATATCGTTCACCCTTGTGCTAGGATTTTGCAGATAATCAAGAATGAACTCCCTCTAATCCTTTCTTTCACCTGCATACAAATTTCATTAGTGGCCGAAGCAATGGGCTTTGGTTCGACCTTACCTATGTCGGTGAGATCAAGCATCGGCTATTGATAGATGTCCAATACACCATGATCTACATGGCAGCCGAATGCTTGTTGCGCCAACTCATTTGCTCTTCAATTTTCATGTCTAGATATATGAGAAATATTAAAGCAACCCGAGGTAAATTTTATATCTAGAGATACCTCAAGGTAAACTATTAGTGATTCGTCAAAACATTGATGACCCTTGGATATTTGTTGCACTACTCATAACGAATCACCCAAAGCCTCAATGTGGGTAGCACCTATGGCACCTAAAAGATCCAAACCGAATAACATTGCATATTTGGCTTTGATTATTGTGCAAAAAAAATTTAAGTGGCATGAGGCTTCACAAAATAGTACCATAAGGATATATATAAACAACACCGACACATTGGCCATTGTTATGAATTCAACCATCAAAACATAATCTCCATAGTACTAAAAAGACAAGGCTAATATCAATATTATGCATGTCATAAATCCAATGGTCGATAATAAAACAACAATTATTTGGCCTCTCATATTCGTAGGCTGAATCATATATATTAAATCAAAGCATAAACCCACTCAATTTCTATGAATCGGTCTATGCAACATATTTTGAATGGCACCGGTCATAATGTTTCATCTCCATGCAAGCATAATATAAGTATATGTATAGATATCCATGAACATGTACCTTGTCTTGCTCTCCAACCAAACTAAGGACGAAGTTAGAATGGTACACCGGCCATGCTTTGTCATATTCTTAGGGCTATAAATAAATATCGGCCACCTCCATAAGGTTCATGTAGAATTCATCCACCAAAGCATGTATAGCCGAAATAAACAAATGAAATGGCAAACCAAGTATTTCGGCTCTTTGGATCAACAACAAACTTGTAGCTAATCAAATGTATAGTGATTTGGTAATACCCTCTCATGATATAGAAGATTATGTTCCATCCATGGATGAAAATAAATCCATGGAGGGTAATTGATCATACCTAGGGATGAGTTCCATGGTAAAGACATCAATGGCATGGTTGAAGAAAATGGATGATGTGCTAACCTAAGATTTCGATGTTGTGATGCACTCCTTCGACTTAATTGTTTGTTGCTTCCGTCCTTCTCTCTCTTCACTTTTATTATACTTCTTGTAATGGAAGCTTGCACATAATTCTCATTTTGGGCACTTCCTTTCAGAATCCATGCCATATTCCTTTCCTCAAGTTCTTATGCACTAAGTTTTTGCAATTTCTTCTTTTGCCAATATGATAAGCCGATTGGGCACCCTGACTGTGATTTTGTTTAAAGCAACGACAACTCTTGTTTTACCTTTTGCACTCTCAACTTCTTCTCTTCAGATTTGGCACCTGATTGACTTGCCTCATCGCCTTTAGTAGCCAATGTCAACACTTTAATTGGCTCTTTTTCATTTGAGATCAAATCTGAAGTAGCACTTTTACGGCCATCTTTTTTAACACGGTAAACTTGCTTGACCACCTCTTTCTTGTTCCTTGAGCTCCGGACCGATTCCTTGTGATTGAAATGGTCTTTGACATGTGATTGTTCATCAAATGTTGATTTTCGAGGAGCTGCATAATGTTGGTCAGATGGCCCAAATTAAGATGGGTAATGTGTCCTTGTATCATACCTGTCCCATGATGGATATGGATTTACATGAGCATAGGGAGGTATCCACGACATCGGCATTGGCGGCCCAAAGTAAGGATATGAATATGCTGCATTGAGATTCTCACTTTGCCAATGCCGACCCTCATATTTGCGCTTTGGGGGTGACCTTGGTTTCTTTGAATGATTTGGCCGATAAGCATTCTTCTCTTCACTCTTCTTTTGATATTTATCCAATAGTTCAGCGAAGGTGATTTTTGATCTCTTACACTTGCGCTTATTTCGGCCTTTGTTTTCTTTTGGTTTGCTTTCATCAATCATTGGATTTGCTTGCTGCCCCGCCCAGTCCTTGGCGTCTCCATTGTAGCTTCAATGGAATTCTCGCCCTCAAGATGATGTTCATTATGCTCTTCAACAACTTCTTTACATGAAAGATTGATCCCATCACCTGAAGTTTTTACCTTCTCTTTAAATGGATTGGCTTGAAGCAGCCGATGCAAAAACTTTTTGCCATCGGGACCAATCGGAATAGACCGGTCATCCCTTGGTGTTTCAACAAACTTCAATCGTCCTTTTTCAATGGCCGATTTAACTATTTGATGAAACATGTTGCAATCCTTAAAATTATGCTTGAATGAATCATGCAACTTACAATGCATTCGTCCTTGGATTGATGGCTTAACATGGTGATCAAGGATTGTAATGTAATTATTTTTCAGCAACAAATCAAATATTTGATCACGCGTGCTTGAATTGAAGGTATACTTCTTGTTTTCTAGCCGATCTTGCTGTGTGAACGGCTTTGGAGGTAAGCAAACGAATGGTTCAGATTTGGAATCTTCCCATTCGGCTATGCATTGTGTTTTCCACTCTATCTCCGATGCCTTTGGATAAGAAATTACATTAGCATCGGTTTTTGCAATAGATTTAACCTTGGCCTTAAATTTCTGAAACGAAGATATTTAGAACATACATGTCTCAGTTGAGACCAAGTGCAAGCCAAGTATGAAATAAGCAAAGCTACCCAATTATATATGAGCTTTAGATAAAGCAATGGGGAAAGCCTTGGCTGCAATAATTTTTCACTATCGGTCTTTCTGAATGGTGCAATATGTTGACCGATATGCTTTGTGACAATCTGATTGCTAACAAATAAATTACCCTTCTTCATTGGTCTCTCAATATTTCTTATGAAGATTTTTCTAATGTATGCATCAACAACTAAGTCATGACCAAATCTGAAAACAGGTAAATTAATTGCTAGACATACCTCTTCAAATATGTTGGGAGAGCATCATGGTGGTGTGACTTGAAGAATATCTTGCTCTGTCTTCGAATAGCTCCCCAATGCCTTGTCATCATCTTTTTCTTGATTTGGTGCATCATTAGTTTCAAGATCTTCGTCCACCAAACTTTCTTCGGCTACTTGTTCTTGTTCTTGAAGCTCACCAATTTCTATGGCACGAAACTCATAGGGAAGGAAGTAGGTTCCATTAAATTCAGAAAAATCAAGTATGGCTGTCTTGCTATACTTTCTATGCCCTTTCTCAATAATGTTTGCCTCTTTGGAATTGATGGATTCGAAATATATATAACTTGATTCGGCTTTTTCAACCGAAGCACTTTTAGTTTCCAAATCATCATTCTTTTCACCGGTTATATCAATTGGCAAGGTTTCTTTTCTTTGAGCTAATTCCCTATCAATTCTCTCTTGGCCAAGTACTTGCACCCTATCGTGCAAAGCTTTAACTCCCCTCTCAATTTCAGCCCTCTCTAGTGTAGTTTGCCCCCAATGCTTTTAGGATCTTTCAGCAATGAACTATTAGTGTTGCCAAAATTTTGCAACTGTGTAGGGGGTGTATAATATGCTGCAGTACTAGGTGGAGGTGTATGCACTTCTGTATAACGATATGCTCTCTCGCCAATTCTATCGATTGATGAAGTTTCATCTTCTTGCAAAACTCTAGCCTTTATTGCAGCATAATCAGGAAACTACCCCTTTTCATATTGTTCAAGGCAAAGAGCACTAATCCTCTTGTTTTGTGCCAAGCTCTTTTTTAATGCAGCCACAACCGCTTCTGGAAGAGATTGCTCCGCAATACTTTCAGATTCTTTCGGCTTGATTCGCGAGTGTTGCCGAAATTCTCAAATTGCATAGAGTATGCATTATATACTACATTATTTGATGACGGCACATGTGTTCCTGTAAAAATTTCACTTATTCGGCTATGACCATGAAGATGCGGGGCCGAATTATGAACATCTATAGTTGCGTGCGGTGCTGAAAAATTACTAACATGAGGTGTAGCATATGATGGTTGAGGGTAATTGGCCAAATAACTAGTAGTAACATGGCCAATTCCCTTATCCACCGGCACGTTTGGATTAACATACTGCAAGTTATTTGCCGATGAATAAAAACTTGAAACACTTTGTTGCATACCATTGGAAGTTCATTCACAGGGTGTCTCAACTTGATTAACCAAACTTATCATGTTATTCATCGGCATATAAATTTGTGGGGTTGCCGATGCATGAGAGTTGGGATACATATGTTGCATGTTGCTAAAATTATATGAAGTAGAATCATGGAGATTTTGTTGCATCGGCCCTTGCACATAATTAGATGCATGATTAATAAAGCTAGGGCTAGCCGATACATTATGCTCATTAGATGATCTAGCAACAACATATGCATTATTTGCATCTACATATGTGAATTGCGTATTCATATTACCTTTGTAGATTGCAAACCCTAGATGACGATCTCTTCATAGCAAGAACGGGCCGGAGACCGTTCAATGCTTCATCCCTAGCGGAGTCGCCAAAAAGTGTGTTTGCACACGAACACGTCACCGTGACCTCCAACGCCGAGGGTGATGCACCGCAGGTCACGTCGAAGGGGACCCGACTGGAAGCGCGGTATGCAAGCAATCCGGTGGGTGCTTTTGAGGACCCGAAACCCCCACGCGCCCGGGAGGGACCCCGTCAGGGCACGCGGTGGCTATGCGCTGCCCTAGGTCGACCTGATCGACCCTAGGGCCTTGAGGTTCGTCGCCCTGCAACAAGAAGAATGAACGAAGAACGAGAAAGAAGAAGAACAGGGGAGGGAGATAAAGGTAAAGGTAAAAGATGATAGATTGATGTGTTCGATTGTGTGTTGTTCAGTCGGCCATCACCTCTCATCTATTTATGAGGCAGCTGGACTTCCCGTACAAAAAAAGGACTAAAAATTCCGTCCAAAACATCAAAAACCCTAACTTAACTCGGACAGGAATCTTTGGTAATTTCCCAGACCAACTCGGTCTCACCGATTGGTTCATTTCGGTCCCACCGAGTGAACTATGCCAACTCTTTGTATCCTTCTGTAATTTCTCGGATCAACTCGGTCTCACCAATTGGTTTGCTTCGGTCCTACCGAGTCAACATTGCCAACTCTCTGGTAAATTTTCGGACCAACTCGGTCTCACCGATCAAATCAACACGGTCGGTCCGAAATGACTATGCAGCTTCTGTTTCTGACCTTGTTTTGCCTCCACAGGTTGCATACGACCTCGGATTAAGATGATTTTTATATCAAAATCCACCGTTTCGACGAGACGCACAACTTTCATGTCTAAAAGTTTTCCATAAGAGGCCATCTTGATTAAGTTTTATGCATTTATTTACTCTGGTGTCAACATGAGCATCTCTGAACTAGTCATAACTTTTGAGTCCGAGCTCCGTTTTATACCATCTTCATATCCATCTTGATCTTCTCGAAGAGAGACATTCCAAGGTGACTTCCAATCATAAGTTTCAATTGGTCTTTATATAACCTATGCTAATTTTATGACTGTGCCAATTTTGAGCGTCAACAACGACTCAATCCTCATGGTTTACATATGCCTTTGCATGTCCTAGTGTTCCTTGGGAGGACATATCTATGGAATTTGTTTTAGGTTTACCTCTAACAATGAAGGGGAGGGATAGCATATTTTTTAGTTTAGTCACACTTTATACCATGTCATAAAAGCGATGATGCTATTAATGTTGCTGATTTGTTCTTTTGTGAAATTATTCGCTTGCATGGTGTGCCAAATACTATTGTTTCAAATCATGATACTAAATTTCTTAGCCACTTTAGGAGATGTTTATGGGCTAAATTTGAGAGTAAACTGCTTTTTAGTACTACTTGTCACCCCCAAACTGATGGATAAACTGAAGTAGTCCATAGAACATTGTCTACTATGCTTAGGGCTGTTTTGAAGAATAATAAGAAAATGTGGGAAGAATGCCTGCCTCATATTGAATTTTCTTATAATCGTTCATTCCATTCTACTACTAAGATGGGCCCTTTTGAAATTGTGTATGGTTTCCTACCTCGTGCACCTATTGATTTGTTGCCTCTTCCATCTTCGGAGAATGTTAATTTTGATGCTAAAGAACGTGCTGAATTGATTTAAAAATGCATGAGTTAACTAAGGAAAATATTGAGCGTATGAATGCTAAATATAAACTTGCTGGAGATAAGGGTAGAAAACATGTTGTGTTTGCACCTGGAGATCTTGTTTGGTTACATTTGCGTAAGGATAGATTTCCTAATTTGCACAAATCAAAGCTAATGCCACGTGCTGATGGTCCTTTTAACGTGTTAGAGAAAATAAATGATAATGCATATAAACTTGAGCTGCCTGCAGATTTTGGAGTTAGTCCCACTTTTAACATTGCAGATTCGAAGCCTTATTTGGGTGAGGAAGATGAGCTTCTGTCGAGGACGACTTCATTTCAAGAAGGGGAGGATGATGAAGACATCAATACCATTGTTACACCCACATCCCCTGCTGCTATACATACTGGACCAGTTACTAGAGCTTGCACATGCCAATTAAATTACCAGGTACTTTCATTTCTTGGTAAAAATTCTAATGTTCATGAGAATATGATGTTGCCTACATTGGATACATTTGTTTTGCCTACAAATGAAGGGCCTAACTTGGACAAGAAAGATGACCTTGGAGCTAGTTCATGCATGGAGATGATGGCATGCACAAGGGGAACAAGAACGGAGTTACAAGTGATGATTCCAGGACTTTGAAGCCACCATAATGAGTGCATGAAGCCTTGGACGAAATATACAAGTTGCCACTTAATAAATTTCGTACAGAGGCTATCCTAGGTGTTGCGTCACCTTATTTTTGGGCCAGGCCCATGTATTTTTGAAATACATAAGTATAGGCTGTTTTTAGAGTCCGTATGTGTGGGGAAACAAGAGTTAGGGTTGGTTTCGGACCCCTCCTCCAAGGGACACGAAATTCCCCCCTTTTCCTCCATATATACAACCCTTAGGGCGTCGTTTAGACTTTGGTTTTTGTTTAGATTAAAGTTCGCCATAGCTGCAACTTCGCGTACTTCGTTTGTGTCCAATGACTAGTCAAAGGCATCACATAACCCCACCTTGATCAATAAAGCTTTCCTCGTATATTCGCAATATCCAGATTGCAATCTTAGTTTCTTGCTTGTTCTTTGTTTGCTTACAGGAACAGACCTTCGTGGTCAGGTTGATCGTGCTCCGGCATGGTCAATAACCTCTTGGAGTTGGTTTAGCGATTGCTCAGGCGCGACGTCCTCGCACGTTCGTAGTCGGATTGTCAAAGTCGGCTTCCACCAAAAGGATAGCCACCATCTCGTTGAAAGATGGGAAACTTTTGCCTCTATCAGAAACACACACGCAAAGAGATAAGTGTGGTCGTGCAACCAAGGGTAAGCCAAAATGTGGAATCTAAAAAAATGCTCTTGTTGCACAACAGTAGATAGACGCTAGCACGATTGCACAATAGGCGGATACAAAGACTTGTGCACAACCTACTTAGCAAAAATGCAACGACTTCTATCCCAAGTATGCTCTATGCAAGGTGTTTCTATGATATGATCCAGGATGATCTAGTATGACAATCTTAATGTTGTATGATGCTATGGTTCTTGCTTAAAAGCTCTTTGCTTATCTTTCCCTTTTGCTTAAAAGATTGTTTGGCTCTTTGTTGTTTGAGCTCTTTTCTCATGCAATGCTTCACCAACCAAGATAGCAATTGTGTATGCGATGACAACCTGGTGACACAACAGATGATACCAAGATATGCAACAATTATGTATGTATGCTATGGGAAGTATGATCACTAATATGCACAAGTCACGTTGTCGACAATACTCAAAGGCTAGTCTCGATGGGTAAGAGACGCAAAGGAGTAAGGCTATGATGGCTATCAATGTAATGGCAAGAATGATGCATCCAATACCAACGTGATGTTACCATTCGTTGGTTCCCTATAAGAAAGAAACGGTTGATGGTGTCAAAATTGTGGCATGAATACCAAGATGTAGTCGAGGTGGTCGTCGTTGATGACGCGTCCGTGGCGAAGATGAGTGGCGGTGATGTTGATGTCGAACCATACCTAAATAGCCGAAACACAATAGGACACGGGACCGCAACTCAAATTCTCAAAGCAAAACTGGACCAAAATTGTCGGTGTTGGGAGTGGTAAGCGATGGTGGTGCTATGTGGAAGTGTATGTGGTATGCGGAAGTATATGTGGGCACCGGAACAAAATTTGGCGAAATATGGACGGAAAACGGGGCGGCGGATGGAGATATTGCTGCCACGGGCCAGATGTCCGGGTGTGATAGCCGGATGTCCGGGGTGCCGGATGTCCGGGATACCGATATAGATTTCCGGGCTCTGGATCCGGACGAACTCCGAGTGGAAGGTGGAAAATCCGGGAAAAATTCAGAAGAATTTGTGGATGGAAATTGGGGAAAACTGGATGGAAAGCTAGATCTACCTGCAACACACGAAATCCGTGTATCAAATCCAACAAACTTCATCTCACCAACAAATCACAATTTTTTGGGGGGCTAGTTTTGTGGGGAATTTTTGAATTAGGGACAAAAACAACAAAAACAAGGCTAGAAACACAATGGGGAGGCTCTAAAATCGTGATCAATGTGGCTCTAGTTACCAAGATGATCTAGGGTAGAACCCTAATCGCCTGATCTTTCACAAAAGGAGCAGATCCCGCGATGAACACGAAGAACACAAGGGGAAACACGAGGGGAAACACAAGAGAAACACTAAACCAACAAGAAATAGTCACACATATGCTAGATCCTCGAGCACATAAGAGATCACACGATCCACGGACAACTAAGGATGATACAAAGGTAGCCGGTCTTCTCCGTGAGGAGGTCTTCAAGTTCTTCTCCGCAAGGAGGTCTTGAATCCAAAGGGATCTTCTCCGAAGAGGGGCCGCGGTCTCTCTCGTGGAGTAGATCTGATGTGGATGAGCAATGCTCTATCTCTAATATGAGCTAAACCAATGCTAACCATAAATGTAGGTAGGAGAAGAGTATATATAGTCTAGGTGGGTGAAGGGGTACACGGGCCACGATCCCTTACACTATGCACGGACAGGGGAGGCCGGACGTCCCGGCGTCGGGCCGGATGTCCGGGCTTTCACGAGGGGCCGGATGTCCGAGCTGGTGTGGCCGAATGTCCGGGCTGGAGGCGCTGGCCTTGCTGCTCTCTGGATCGGTGGTGTCCGGATATCCGGGCTTGAGGCCCGATTTCCGGGCTGGGCCGGATGTCCGGGGCCTGTAGATGCTCGGTAGCTAGAATGTTGCTATGATGGAAGTCTTCAGCGGCCGGATGTCCGGGCCCTGGAGTTGACTTCTTCTCCTTCCGGCGTTCCTCTTCATCCGT